>NW_015090957.1:1577964-1583941 GCF_001431845.1 Calidris pugnax | reverse complement strand
CCGCCGGACCCGCTCCCTGCCGAGGGCGGCGCCAGCGCTGCGCGCCGCAGCCAATCAGCGCCCGCCGTCCCACGCTCATTTACATGAAAGCGCGGGGCGGCACGGCGGCCGCCGCGGGGCGCTAGTGGGAAGGCGCTCGGGCCGCCGAGGGGGCGTGGCCGGGGGCGGAGTCGGGAGGAGGGGCGGGGCTGATGGATGGAGATTTTGGGGGTGACAGGAGCCGGCAGAGCCCGAAGCTGGTGTCTCTGGAAAGGGGAGAGTCCCTCCCCAAAACACTCCCAGCACAGGGAGTGAAAGCACAGAAAGCACAGGGGAGAGCCCCCCAGTGCTGCCTCCAGCTCTGGGGCCACCACCAGCAGAAGGACATGGAGCTGTTGGAGTGTGGCCAGAGGAGGCCCCGGAGATGCTGGGGGGGCTGGAGCCCCTCTGCTGGGAGGGGGGGCTGAGAGAGTTGGGGGGTTCAGCCTGGAGAGGAGAAGGCTCCGGGGAGACCTTAGAGCCCCTTCCAGTCCCTCAAGGGGCTCCAGGGAAGCTGGGGAAGGGACTCTTTAGCAGGACCTGTTGTGATAGGACAAGGGGTAATGGCTTTAAACTAAAAGAGGGAAGATTTAGCCTAGATATTGGGGGAAGTTCTTTGCTGGGAGGGTGGTGAGAGCCCGGCCCAGGTTGCCCAGAGAAGCTGTGGCTGCCCCATCCCGCCCAGCGCTGCTGGAATGCTCCCACCCGTCCCAGGGACACGCCGGCACAGATCGTACACGCATGTTAATACCCCCCCATCCGCATGCACATCACACATCACACATCACACATGACCCATCCGTGTTTTCAGCTCACACTCGAACTGTTTCTCGGGGCAGTGCCTTCCCTGCCAGCGTGTGTGTGCCTGCTGTGACGTGCGGGTCTGTGGCTCGCACCCGTGAGGAAGGCACAAAGCAGGCTGGCTCTGAGCTGGGAGCAGAGCGCTTTTTCCATTCATAGTAATGCCCTGAAGGCACGGGCCTCTTTCCCGGTTGCTTTGCTGCCCTCATGGAAGCATTTTATCTTTATCTCTGCTCTTTCAGAGCCTGTGTGTGAGGCAGTGCCCTGGAAGGCCTTTCTCCTCTGTCTGTGCAGAGTCATTCCCATGTGAAATCCCCCCGTGAGTCACAGCAGCCGCTGGATCAGACACTCCTTACTTTCCAGAAGGCTTTTCCACCATCCCCTGCTATATTCTGCCGGGTGATTTAACCGTTATGAGTAACCTCTGTCATTCCACATGCTACTATCAAAGTTAGCATACCTCATGCTTCAAGGCATCAGCTGATGGCCAAAAGGAGCCGGAGGAGAGTTCTTCACATGTTTGCAGTGTCTCGTACGTCAAGTGTTGAGCTGCTGTTTGGTTCCTCAACGCCAGCTCGGATCACTGTGACCCTCTGAAACCACAAAGGAACTCCAGTAGCACGGCCAGGGCTGGGGGCAAACGGCAGGAGAGAGGGAACTCAGAGTGGAGCCAGGGGGAGCAAGGGAAAGGACAGTGAAGGCATTTTGACGTTACTACTAACAAAAGTGATTCCACCTCTGAGAGAGATAGATCCTGGCAGGAGAATGGGATCTCTATACATGGAATGAATTCTTTTGGACGTAATATCGGGGTAAATAGCACACAAAGAGATGTAGCTCAGTTTCTTGTTTGGTAGGCAAACTCTGAACAGCTATTTTCCTTCCCCCTCCTGTGAAGGACTTGGAAGGGCTCTAGGTGAGGTGGAAACACTGGGCCAAGAAAAGGATCCATCACCACCAACTGTACATTAGAGGAGCAAAAATAGTAATTTCACGCCAAAATATTGACTTTAACAGTTCCATAGAGGGATATTGGTGTCTTATTAATTAGAAACACTTGAAGATTGGGTCTGTAAAAGAATTCAGAAAGAACAAAATTTTCTTGCAGGAGATCCAGGAGAAATAGCTCTGAAGAGCTCAAGCTGAGGTGTGAGTTCTTCAACCTTCCTGAGCTCCAAAGCTCCCAGAAACTTTAAATCCTGCTGATCTACCACAGACACCCCCTCAGAGATTAGCTGTGGATTTTTGGCAGTTTCTAGCCTTCTCTGACAAGCTGAAATAAAGCCTATGGGTATTTCTCTCTCCATTGCAAAGCTACTTTGCTATAGAAGATGTCCCATGTAAAATCAGCTCTGTTAACATCTGTAAATGGCCAAAACCACCAAGCATGAGATGAGAGATGAACTGCCTTTCACCTGCTGCCCAGGTGACCTACCCCAGCAGTTAATGCGCTGCGGCAGATCTGCCACGTGAAGCACGAGGCATTGCAATCAGATTACACAAGCCTGCAAAGGGCAGACACTCCCGGGCCTCTAATCAGGAAACCTGCACTTGGGGAAAGCAAACAATTTGGACAGAGTTTGCCTCAGCTTCACCTCCAAGTGCCTGCTTTCTACAAAAAACGCAGCACTATTTGTGTTACCGCAAGTTTACATGGATGCTCATACCCCGTGTGGGAGGAACATGACGCTACAGTGAAAATACACCCGTGGTCAGTGCATCACAGGGCACTGGCGTGCACCCACGTGCTCTCCAGAGCCCGCGGATCCCTCTCAGCCTGCACCCAAGGCCACGAAGCGTGTCCCGGCCAGGAAAGGTCTAGTGAGAGTTGAATTTTGTCCCTCAGTTCTGCTTGTGAAGCCCCCGTACACTGTGATCGTTCTCCACAGACCCGCTCGCCACTCTCGACACTTTCTCTTGTGGGGAGCACTGCAGAGGGAATCCCCCCCTTTTTTAAAAAATCACATTTCCTACGTGGTTGCCCCTTCTTCACACATCAGAAGTTGAATCATGCGACACCAAAGGCATGTGGTGAGTAAACTACCTTTCTATCTAAGGAAACTGGGGACGGCCCTGAGGGGAAGGAAGGGGTAACGTAAGTGAAGCAACGAGAATGGTGCTGCGAGCGTGGCAAGCGGAGCCTGAATTTCAGTACGTAGTTCCTTCCAGGAAGGTTTCAAAGCAGTTTCAAAAAAAAAAAAAAAAAGTAAAAAAATCTAAAAATGTGCAAGCTGTGGCATAGAGAGAGACATGACTTAATCTCAGGTCTCCCAGCAAGGCAATAGTTAAAGCAATATCTCCGGAGTCCATTGTCCTGTCTGGTAGGACACGAGCACTCAACATGAGGAGCTTCCTTAGCAGCCACATGGGAAGAGTGTGAGCACGAATGGGCAGCGTTTGCTTCCCGTCACTCCTGGACTTTCCAGGGACAGGAAAGCTAAGGAAAGAAGTGGCAAAGAGGAAGGAAAAAAGGAAAACAGAGAAAAAGCTTACGCAGCCTGCCTTAGAGACGGAGCCTGGCTGCTGGGCAGAGAGGATGCAGCTGGGTTAACACCTGACCCAGGACTGAGCTCTTCGGCTTCCCCTGCTGAGCTGGACGACACTGAGCCCACCTCAGTGTCCTCTCCAGGGAACAACGTCATCCTCAGCGCAGGAATAGCCCTTCCCGCTCCGCAGCACACTGAGAGCCACGCTCCTCTGCCAGGAAATTGGGAATGGGGTCCCTCGGAGGCTTTGGAGGGCTCCCCAGCTGCTGGGAATGTGAAGAGCAGAGGTGGGAAGCCAGGGACTACCCGAGACGTTGGTGATGTGGGCAGCTGGAAACATGGAACGACAGTATTAGAGAATGAGGTGACAACTTACAGAGAGTGGGCTGGCAGGGACCTGGCCATTGGTGAGGGATGTCCCCGGATTAGGAAGGTGATATTGCTGTTGGCAGACATCAGAAAACAGCTTTTCCTTCATTTATCCTCTATTGTTGCAGCCCAGGTTTTGGGTTCATCTTGCTGCTGGCCTGGGAGGGCAGTACTCATTGTACTCTTGGCTGCTGGTTGTCTCCTCTGCTGCACCACCACCATTTTCTTAATCTGTTTTTACTGCTTACAGCATTATTATTATTTTTATTATTATACTTCACTTGTAGGTGTTAATTAGCGTCTCAAAAAGTAAGCAACCAATATTGTTTCTGTTTTGTTCTTGGCTTTCTTGTTCTTAACTCTCCTTCACTAAGAGGGAATAAATGTTCACTCCGCCTTAGCAAGAGCATCACAGTCTCTGAAGGAGAGCACGAGTGTCATCACCAGTTTCACTTCACAGACAAGAAGCACAAAGGGAGAAACTCTGGTAGGATTTTTCATTTGCTGAAAACTGCTTAACTCCAAGAGGAACTGCAGAAAGTCAGGAGTCCTCTGGGCTTCTGGAGGCGAGGTGAGAGCTGTGTCAAACCAGCCAAGATCACTTCGCTTTAAACCCTGGATGAGAGCTCTGGAATGACTGGCTTCCACATCGGCACCAAGATCACCAGGATGTGCTTCTTGGGTGACCAGATGGATTTTATACCACATCCTCTTCTCCTATGAGAAATGGGGTCTTTTTGTAAGGCCATATGGAATAATTTATATGGCATTTATCTCCACGTGGGTCAATGCCCTGCCCGAGGTGTGAGCGTTGATACACACGGGGGACTTTGGGGAAGGAGGTCCTTCCAGTGGAGGCAAAAGTGGCATTTCCTTGTGCTGAACTCATCTCACAGCTTCTTGCGTTGCCACTTCCTCTTTTTAACTTTATATTATTGTCCAAAAAAGCAGAGAAAGGTTGAAAGAAAAAGTCAGCAAGTACCAAAGTTAAGAAGGAAGGAGAGATAAACATTTATGTGATCCGTACGTATGTGCTTGCTTCTATACAATTTCTGCACTATAAATAGCCGTGTCAGAAAAGCACGACACGGATGTATGTGCGTTCAGCCCAGCTATACCACACGTGCACGTGTGCTTGCTTTTTGGTCACACGTATTTTATCTCCATCCTTAAACCCAGAGAAGGTGTTAGTGTGGCCACAGACCTGCTGATCTGAGCAGCATTCCCGCTGTAAGGCTTCTCTGAGCAGTTCGGGAAATGCTATCAATAAGCAAAGTAATACAAAACATCGTTACTGTATCTTTTTGCCTTTTGTCTTATGGAGGACGTCTCCAGTCGCTGTAGTTCTGTGTAGGCAGCAGGGGTACCACCTTGCACTACGCTGGTTAATTGCTGGCGAGTTAATTTTTTGTCCAAGTGAGTAACAGGACACTGGTGTCCAGGGATGGGTCACACGAAGAGTGGGACTTTAAATCCTTGCACATCCCTCTGCCTGTTATTTGCTCTGCCATCACATGAAAGGCTGCCAACTTTCAGGAAACTTTTACTATTAAGCACTTGAGAAGACCATCTTTATTTCTTTTAACTTAGTAACATATAAAAAGTTCTGCTGGCTTTTTATCACCCTGCCGGTGCACAGCCCCTGTGTTTGCTCAGCCCGGTGCCGGGTCCCTGCAGCACTGGGAACTCTTCTCACAGGAGCGCAGAGGAAGTACGTGCCAAACTGTTCAAAGCGTTTTAACGAAACTATTTTCTTTTTAGCACCGAGAACAAAAACTGCTTAGCTGGCAGCCTTCATCCTGCCCCCCTGACCGAGGCCTGACCTCCCCCGGCCCGTCCGTTCCCCTGAAGCGGCTGCGGCAAAGGTGCCACGGCCGGGACGGGCCGAGCCGAGCCAGGGCCTCGTCCATCCCCTCCCGCTTCGCTCCGGGCCCGGTTGCCACCGCGACCTCGCCAGGGCCGGGGACAGATCGCGAGCGGCCGCCGCCTCCTCCCGCCATTTCCTGTGAGGCGCCGCTGGTGGGCGGGGCTGGCGCCGAGGGCGGGCGGGAGCCGCTGTCACGTGACAGCCCCCCCCCGCCGGGGCTGGGCCGCGGAGAGCGGAGGGGAACGGCTGGGCGCGTCACGTGACGCGGGCGGGTGAGGCCGGGCGGCGGGTGAGTCACGTGGGCGGGCGCGCATGCGCGGGCAGAGAGCGGGCTGGTGCGGGCCGGGCCGGGCGGCCGCTCCCCTCGCTGGCAGTGCTCGCTAAGATGGCGGACTTCCTGCCGTCCCGCTCCGTGCTGTCGGGCTGCTTCCCCGGC
>NW_015090957.1:1544826-1577658 GCF_001431845.1 Calidris pugnax | reverse complement strand
GCTGCGGAGGGCGGCTTCGGCGCCCGCCCCGGGAGCGGCGGCTGCGGTCCCTGCGGTCCCGGCCTCGGGCCGTTCCCTGGTGATGCGGTGGCGGTAATTAGCGGTAATGGATGGCGGGGAAGATGCACCTGAAAGTGCGTGAGGATGAGCCGTGTCCTGCCCCCGAGGAGGAAGCGCTCTCCGCCTTTCCTTGCGGCGGAGGAAACGGGCTGGAAAACGGGCTGATCCATCAATTCACAGAAACCCGCGTGCGGAGCCGCTGCTCACAGATGCGGTGCCAAAACGCGCGGTTTAGGAGCAGGCTCTTGAGTTCACTGCTGTCATCCGCGGGGAGTTTCCCTTTCTTGTCTAAATCGCTCGCCAGATTTTGGCTTTGGACTGTGTAATAGTTGGACAGAGTCTCAACTAAGTTTCTCAGAGCGTTGTCAGACCCCAGCCCCGCTCTCGAAGGGGGCTGAGGTCCGGGGATTCTTAAGGAGAATACTTCTACAAAACTGTTTGCGAAGCAAGCTTGGAAAAACTATAAATAGCAAGGCAGCAGAAATCACGAGATTGTGCGTTTACCAGGTTCTAGTCTGTTAATAAAGTAAGGTACTTCCTACTGTGTGAGAGTGTGCACATAGGGATTGCACGTCTGGTTTGGAGGCTGCTTTCCTCAGTCATGACTTTTGACAGATAGAAAAAGTATTGACAGAGAAAGAAGCTTGAAAAAATACTTTGGCATGAAATAAGTATGTTATTATACAGTCATTTGTTGCCACATCTTAATTCCTTATACCTCTCCCCATGCCTTTACAGTTGCTTATTCTTTCTGGAATATTCTTTTTTGTTTGTATTTTTTCACCGGTAAATTTAGTGCTAGAATTAATTTCCCTGCATTTCATTATCAGTATCAGCGCATTTTTATTTTTTTTAAAGTAATCTATAAGACAAGTTTAAATACTCTGTTTGTCTTGAAGACTATTTACCAAAACAACAACAAAAAGTGCAGGGAAGGTGAAACATACTTTGTAGAAAGTGCCGTGATTTTGGTAAATATTGTTGTCCGATCTTTGAAAACGTTAAAGGCAGTGGTAATTCTCTACAATTAGATATTACTAGATACCAAGTTCATAAGAATGCAAAGACTAGGGAGCCTTAAAATAAGCTGTCAGATGGTTTCACATATTCTGAAATAAGCTGTTAAACATACTTCGTTTGTCTTGTACTTGTGCCAGGTAAATTTAACGACTGTAGAATGGCTCTGGTTCAGAGGGAAGTATAAATATCTCTGAAACAGTTTCCTTGGTAGCACAGATTGGGGATTTAGTAATTAAAAATAGCACTTTTTCAAGAGTTAAGCTTATGCTATGGATATTATGCTGTTGATCATGGCCATGCTTTTCTGATGGCGAATATCTAGTTTTGATATTACCTGAAAATGTAGTGCTTTGAGTCAATTTGTCAGAAACTTTCTGGTCTCCTGCTGGGTGGATAGTTCTATTGAGCTTTGGCTGCACAGAGTGAGTTCATTGTTTGAACCTTTGCAGATTTGTAGGCTGGTGAAATAGTAGATGCTGAGAAACTCTAATTGTGATGCTCTTTCATGTTGTTAAAGGTGTGAGAGTCCTTGTAGATGCCAGAGAGAAACTTCATATCCCTTGGGGAGATCCTGCCAACCAGAGCAATGGAGATACCATGATGGCTTTTGATACCCGGTCGGCAACGGTGGCGCAAGGCATGGTGGAGACGGCAGTGTTTTTACAGTACCTCCCAGCCATAAGAGCTCTTTGGGCAGACAGCGGGATCCAGCACGCGTACGACAGGCGCAGAGAGTTCCAGCTGGTAAGATTTGTGTTTCTGTGTGTTTAATTGAGTGTGCGTGGCTCTTGTTCCTGTGCTGCGTTTCCGTAAAACACTGGTCGAGCACCCTCCGTGTGGATCTCAAGCATTTCTGAATGGCAGATCCTTACACTGTGATATTGCAAACAGATGCGTTTGGCTCCTTCCCCCGCTTTTTAAAAAAACAAGAATAATAAAGAGCTTCTGACATAATTGTCCTCATTTCATATGTGAGAAAGCTGAGGTGTAGAGGGCTTTTATGTCTTGTAACAAAGCTGGTACCCGTGTAGTGTATGTATGTGCTGTATGATTATTTCCTCCCTTTGGTAGCTGGTGCATCGACTTAAAAAAAGAAAACAGAACAAAAAAAATGGTTTTCAGTGAAGGAAGAGTTAACGATAATGCAATTTTTTCAGAAAAGGTATGCATGGGTTAATGAGAAGAATTTAAAAACCACTCCCTTCTCTATTCCAATTTGAGCAATCTAGCAAACATTCCCTCTGTATACTTCCTGTTTAATTTTGAATGTCTGTGTTAATACTCATGTAATAAGAAGTTGTATTGAAGTTCTCAGCTGGAGTATACAGTTTAATAGTGGGGCTGAGATGGGGTACACAATTCAGTAGTGGGATTGGAAAGGAAAATGAAACCTGTCTTGATTCTTGAGCTGGAGCTTTAACTGTCCATGACAGCTAAAGTCCCTTTGTTCCATTTCCATGCAAATGCTGCAAAAGGAAATGAAGAATTTAAGTTAAATTTGTTATTTATTGGTTCATAGACTTGCATAGTAAATGCCAGTGGCATAGGGTTTTGTGGGGGTGGGGGCTTGAGAACCTTAAAATAGATTAAATCTGTTCTTGTAGGTCTCTTAAACCTAAGTGGCTTTGTGTTTTTGTGTCTTAAAAATAACCTTTGTGTTAGTGTGGATCTGAACAATAGCTGATGATGTCTCCTGTTGAGCTATTATGAATGGTTGTGTAATCATACTCTGGCTTACATGGGCTGTGTAAATACGCTATAAATATGTATTGCCTGATCAGGGAATGTCTGCTGGAGATTGCAGGATGGGCAGGTGCCTGAGTAACCTCTTGCCTGCCCAGCCTGGCTCTGACCTATGGAAATACGTCTCTGATGAGACCTATTGCTCCTTGGATTTTGCCTTCAAAGTAAAAGGGTAATTGCGCTGCTGTAGTCAAGGTCCTCTTCTGGTGCAGATGTGGCTCTAGTGATGTAATTGCTGTGCTGGAACGGTCAGTTCTAAGATTGGTTAAATAAAAATGGTTTGTCTTTGATGAGGGATGTTTAGTGACTTCAGGCAAAGTGCCGAAGGAAAAGGGAGCTGTTGCTGTTCTCGAGTCTCTGAGAAGTAGGTTCTTTCCATAACTGAAGCATGTGCAGAGTTTCACTTTGAGTAGGAGTTGAAAAATGTGTTCTTCTAAATCTGACAGGAAAAAACCTATTGCTTTCTTTTGGAAATCCCTAAATCTCTGTAATGTTCTCTGCAGAAGTGTAGACGGATCATGTATTTTAGGCAGAACTCAGGAATATGTGTTAAAGTGCTCTTAATAGTTGAATACCGTCCTAATACTAATTTTTGAAAGTAAGGTAACTGCTTTATTTATACTTCCATTTCTTTATTTCCTAAATACTTTCAAAATTCAGCCTGAGATATTTATGCCAAGTTATAAACATTAAAAAAAAAAAAAAAGCAGCTGAATGATGTCATTGTATTGAGTGCAAACTGTGTGATCAGCGCTGGCCAAGCGAGAGGTCTCCCTTCTACCCCAGTGAGCTTCCAGTGTGAGGTCTGACAGCTCCGTGTGGGGTGGGATGGTGCAGGGCTCCCCACAGCAGCACGGAGTTTTGCCCTAGTTGCTGATGGGCTTTGTAGAAGGGTGCTCAGAGAGTTGGGCCACGTGGAAGGATGACACAGAGGGTTAAGGAGGGAGTGACGGACGCGCCCGAGTCAGGAGGCAGAGCAGGGGGAAGTTGGGAGAGAGAAGAGGTGCCGGCAGTTTGGTCGTGTCAAGTACTGACTCTCGAAGTAAGGGTTCAAGGCTGAAAATTGTCAGTGCTGTAGAACGGGGAATAAGAGGAAGATACTGGTTTACTTCCCGTTCAACTGCTTGTGGCAAAATAGGTAATGGAAGGAGAGCTATCAGCAATGGTTAGAGGAGTCGGAGAGAGGGGGAAAGTGGCATTAAAAAAAGTGTGAAGTGCTGGGACTGAGCATGGTGGAAGAGTATTAGCTGTCTGCGTATACTTTTAACTTCTTTTCAGACTGAACGAGTTCCACCTTTTCTCACTGGGCCGAGTTTGACGCTGCACTGAGAGATGTTATCCATGTTAAGAGAGCACAGGCGGGAGCGCTGGGAAAGTGGTGTGTGTCACAGGAACAGGTCACTTTGGGGCCAAGGTAGAAATGAGCGAGTGAAGAGCAGAGCAGTGATGGCTACGGGGAGAAGAAAGTCAAATGTACATAGAAATTCTGAAGGAAAGGAAAGGAAGCAAGAGTGTGTGGTTCTAGATGCCATTTGTGGCTTGGACTAGTAGGAAGTACAGAGAAAAGAGGGTTTAAGATTCAAGTTTCTGCATGTATGTGGTTAAAACTTGATTTGTGAGAAATGTAGTGTGATTTTTGTACATTTGTGAGAGATCATCAAGCTGTTCTTTTTATGGTTTTCTTCATTATCTTCCACTTACACTGCCAGAGATGATGCTGGGAGCCCCAAGAAACAATGAGGCCTTTTTATACCAGCGTGAGAGGGGAAAAACCAGAACTTGGTTGTGTTTTAATGGAATTAGAAATTGGCGTTTCCATGCCTAGTTCACTGTCCTTCCTCTTTTTGTTACCTTACGTGGTCATGGGGATAGTCACTCTATGATTTATTTTCCTTGGTGTAAAAATAGGGGCCTTCTGGCCACTAATAACAGTGTTTATGAAAATTCATTAGTTCACGCTTGTGTGGTGCTTTAAAACTGGCAAGAGCTAATTACAGCTTAGTACAATATATGCTGCTTCAATACTTCTCAGGTGGTTAATATTATAATCCCTCAAATTTTATTGCAAGCTGAAGTCATTGGGGTAGTAGTTCCACTAACACGGTTGACTAAAGATTATTTTGGCTCTGTAGCTTAGTCAGTTCCTCTAACTTATGCTTCGGATTCTGGTCATCCTCAAGCTTTCTCTTTTCATCTGCTGAGGTTATTTCTCCTGCAGCCTCTGTTGGGGTGGCTGACACGGGTTAGTTACAGAGTCTGGATCTGCCTGACGGTTTCTGACACCTAATTAACATTTCCGATTTCTCATTGCAAGTTGATTTCCGGTAAAAATCTCCTGAAATGACTTGGATAAACACAGCCGTTATCTTCCTTCTGCAACACATGAGCCGATTTAACTGGGCATTTCCTAACCCCTGGATTTATACTCTCCAGCTGTTGGACGGGTGTGGGGAAGGTCTGTCCTTCTCCTTCAGGTGTGCCCTGAGGTCCTGGCAGCCGAGGGCTGTGGAGCACGGTGCTGCTGTCTGGTGACACCGGGGAAAGCTCTTCTGAGCAAGAGTGCGTTGTACCCAGGCCCTCACTGCAGTTCCCTTCCTCTGAGCTCCTGTTTCTTGAATTTGCTGCGAGAATCGTTGACAGAGAAGTGTTTTGAAGTGCTCTCCAGGAGTTTTCTAATTCCCGGAGAATGGAAAAGTGGGGTGAGAGCCCAGGTGCTCCGGTGCATGATGAGCTTTGAATGTGTTAAAGGTTTGTTCTTCTAACAGATAACTTTTGGGTAGGTTTGGATGTTTGCTACCAGCAATTGTTGATCTTCACATTGATACTTTTTGCCCTACTTGCAAATTACAGCCAATGTTGTTGGTTTTTTCATGCCCTGAGCCGGCAGCGCGGGGGCTTTATTCTGTGGGCATTTGCATAGCAGTGCAGGGGCAGAGCGTACAGTAAGGATGATTGGATGTGCATTTACCTCTGGATCCTGTTTACTTCTGTGACATGTCTGCGAGTGCTAGATCAGATTATAGAAGACAGGAAAAGGCGTGTTCAGCTTGAAGTTCTCCTGCTAGTTTTGCTTCAGCTTCTGTAGCGTTTTTTTCTGTTGCAGAGTAGTGTTTTTGCAGTGTTGTTGAGTTTACTGGAAGATTGTATTTTACCTTATTCTGGTTGGGCTTTTCTGGTTTCTGTCTCTCGATATTGATGGGGCTGTTGTACCCACGAGAACATTAAATTAGCTCTATGGGAAATAATGAGTCCTCTGCAAAGTATTAGTGAATTTACTATTCCTTCAGCTACATAAGCAACATGTCCTCCAACCGTGCCTGTGACAGAGTAGGGATCCTGGGTGGGTTGGTGGTGTTTGAGGCCAGGCTGGGTTGCCAGATGTTGAGGTCCTTCTCTTCCTGGAGTCTGGACACCCATCTTATGAAACAGTTGTAGGTCAGTACTTCGGTGTCTCGCTGAAGTGATGAGCACAGAACCTGGAAAGAGAGTATCTTATCTGTTGTTAATTAATAGCATCTGCATCATATTTGTGACACCGAATTTCAGAAGCCTTTTGGCAGCTTGTGCCCTCTCTAATGTATTGGTCTTCCTCCCAATGTTCATCCTCTGCAGCCTCCCCACACCCTTCAGATGGGGGTAGAGGTGTCTTTCCCCTCTCCCTTTCCCAGGTCTCCTCTTGGTTCTGGGATTGGGCATTAGGTTCTTCTGCTTTGGTTCTACTTGAATCTAGGCAGAGGCATCTAGTGATGTCTCTACCAGGACATGCTGGAGGGCATAAACTGTCCGTAGAGAGTTCCTCAGGCTGAGAGAACAATCTTCTTCATTACAGGTATGAGACACAGTCACCCAGCGTTTCTGTAAACACATGCATTGACTATTTGGGCACTTAATCATATAATTAAACTTCATTTGAATACAGTGTTGTAGTTACAGTGAATGTTGCTTAAGTTTTTGTGGGGAAAAGCAAAAAGCTGCTGCTTTGTACGTGTTGAAATATGGACTCTTTCCCCCTCTTTCCCCAGTGAAGAGGTCTGCCAAACACAAGTGACAGCGTGGCATGTGTGCAGTGGGCATGACTCCTTAAAGCCCTGGCAAAGCTTAGAGCTACTTGCCATCTTTTGGTCTTTATATGAAAAGGATTTATCAAAGATTATTGCTATAACTATGGAAAGAAAAGTGCTTCACAAACTTATACTTAAAAATTAGTCATTCAAAGCTGCAGAACTCAGACTTCTTGAGGATTTGCTTTTTTTCCTGCCCCAATGACAAGATAATACAAACTCAAAGCCAGCATTAATAGACTCCATACAGGGATTAAGACTAGAGTCAAACAATAAGAAGAGTTGAGTTTCCTTATTCTTGGTTTGTGGCCAGAAACCTTTCAATGTGTGTTCTAGTGCTTTGGTAGTGGGGGTTAACTGTAATATTTTAATTGAGCTGAGTGAACTTTTATGCTAATTTAACACAAAGTGCCATCTTTTATCATTTTTCAGATTGGGATTAGGATTTCTGTTTCAGCCCCTGTGAATCCCCGTGCCTTGAGAGGCTGTTTCTGGGGCTGCCTCCTTCCCTTCCCACCATCCTTCCTTCCCTGCCTGCTGACTTTTCTCGTTAGCAGTAAAATCTGGAGTGTTTGGAGAGCAGGGGTCTTGTACTGCCCACTGCTCTGCGGTGCGGGCTGCTCTGCTGTTACTGAAGAACATCTTTGCTGTAATTTTTTTTTGAACGTTACTATTTCTCTTTTTTATATTTTTCTTTTTCATTATGATTATTTTTAAGCACAGCTGGGGCTCTGGATTGAGGGGTCTTTTAATGGGAGGTGTCTTGATGTGGGCACATTATCCCAGCCCGCGGTGCCGGACAGCAGGATGCTGAGGTGTCTCCCAGGCGAGAAGAGCAGTGACTTTTGGGAGGCCTGTGTGTGACCCTGAGCTTGTAGGAGAGTATGCTTCCCGTGTGGTTTCACTGCAGCCTCTGAGGATGGAATTCTTAATTCAGACTCGTTCCAGATACCTCTGTATGGGCAACCACAGCTTTTAAAATGCAGACTTTCACAATACGGTGTGGGAGCGGAGCGCTGTGTTCTTACACACTGTCTCGGACAAGCTACGTCATGTTGCTCATCGTGTGCCTTAGTTTCCTAAATGTTTTGTTGCAGAAGGCTAAAAGGTTACTTTTTGCAAAAATTTGGACTCCTATAACTGAGCCTTGATGAAATAAAGGTGAAATATAAGCACCCTTCTGAAGGTGCTGTGTGTGCCAGCAGCCTCTCGAGTTCAGAGGAAGAGACTTTCTCAGCCTTTCACACGTCCTGAATGTGAGAACCTGTTCTCAGCAGATTCTTTTGAATTGCTGCAAGTGTCAGAGGAGCTTTCGCTGCTTCTGCTGCTCACAGCCTGAGACCTGGGTGCAAAGCTCATTCAGAGCCCGTGTCCTACTGGCTACCAACCTGCAAGACACTACACGTCAGTGCCTGTAGCACTGTGTCATTAAGTTACTTCCCGGAATTTAAATGTAGCAATGGCTGTATTAATGCCTATATTGTTCTCTGTCCCTTCAGAAATGACTTACTAAATAAAAGCCAAACCTACAGTACAAAGTCCAAGTATTCATAGCTGTCAGCAAATCTCTGTGCTGACAAAACATGTGGTGTGAATGCAGCTGTGATCTTCCATCTATATGGGTGAAATTAATTTTGCACCTGAGGCAAAGAATATGGAGTGATCTTTTTCATATGTAAATCTGGGATCCTTTAGGATTAAGGTGCAATGCCAGGGGCAGTGTTGGTTTGTGCTGCTATTCCCTAATTTGAGCTTACTGTAACAAGAGTTCAGCCTCCGAGGCTGGTTGAGTCTGCTCTCACTGAGCACGTATTGTACTCAGGTTGTGTTTGGATGACTGTCTTGGCTGTTTTTATTGACCTAAACTTCAGTCCATGATGAAGTTTAGGTCAATAAATTTCCTATGTAAATGTTCAGCATTCACGCTGGACCTCTTCTGTAGAGCCAGTGAAGTGGTAGGAAAGTTCTGCTTGTGGCAGCTGGGGAAGTTGCTTAAGAAAATGTGAGAAAACGTAAGTGCAGCTGACTTCACTACGCAAGAGAACCCATAGAGTGACTGTACTAGAGTTTCATATTAAAAGCAAGACTATGTCCCTACCACCATGGGTCGTTTCAGGGGTCAAATTTAAAATGGTGAATAAACAAAATGTTAAGACTGTATCAGCAGGTAAAGAAGGTCCTAAATTATTTCCACTATCTTCTCCACTTGCATTTCTGCATTAACAATAAACAGCAGGTAATACAGCTGGAAAAGCTGAGGAGCTTTAAATATAGAAAACCCCGTGAATTCTTTGTCATCACAATAACTGACAACTTCAGCTATTTCAGAGAAGAAGACTTTTGAACTGTGGTAGGCAGTGAGCTGCCTTTCACAGCCCTGAAGTCCCTGTGCTGTGCTGCACGCTCCTCCGTCACAGTCAGTCCTGCCTTAAATGTTTTCCCAGGACTTCATAGTCTGCTCAGTTAAAATAACTGCAACATCATGTTCCTCTCCAGTGACTTAACCAAGGAACTGAAAAGCCCCCACGTTCTGTTTATGGATGAGAGGTACAGGAATGTGTGGTCACACATGAGTTTCTGTGTCTTTTTCCTTTGTTTAATGATGTCAGAGATCACTTTAACCCAGCGGGGGGAGCCTGGGCAGTGCCCCCGACACGGGGCACGGGGGGTGCTCCATCACCCGCTGGGGACCAAATAAAGGAGATGCAGAATTTCCAGGTGAGGAAACACTGTGCACCAACACCATTTGTAATTCAAAATATCTACACAAAATAGTGTGCAAAAACTCTGTGCAGGGTGATCTACTAAATTTTACATGTGGGCTGTAGTGGGACCTTGAACTGTTCTCACCAGCAGACAGTTGTGTTGGTGCTTTAGCAATTGATTTCTAGTCTTTCCAGTTTTAGTTAATTTCTAGTATGAAATTCTACGAGTGGTGTGAAATGTTTGTAGCTTCTTGGATATAGCTGCTGTATGAGGAGTCTCTTGTACTTGACAGTTACTTTGAATGCTTTAGACACATTTTTTACTAATTTTTAAGGACAGTAATACTCATCTACTGGTACATGTAGATCTTTCACAGGCTGTAGTAAATTACCACTGAATCTCCTCCGACAGTTTGTAAAGAGAGCTGATGTATTAGCATGTCACTGTTTGCAAACAGAAATACCAGAACTTAATTGAAATGGACTCTGCTAATTGAGGCAGAGGAAGGAACTAAAAAGTCTTTGGTCATATGGATTTCTCAGGAGGCTGAAACAGGAGCCAAATGTGCTTTAAACCCCAGTCCTAGAGTTACTTCACTGCATGGTGTCTAGTGTAGGGTTCTACTGTTGAAATGTTGTGATTTAGTTTACAGAGTACACAATAAGGTGCTTTTCGAGCATCTTAAAGTTCAGTATGGCCAGTTTAATGCTGATATGTTTCTGCAGGCCAAATATTTGTCATGTTTTTGGGAGCTCTCGCCAGTCTTGCACAGCTTGGAAGCAAGTAGAGCTCTAAATGATGGATGGCAGATTTGCAGACTCACTACTGCTTCAGTGTTCCCTTCACTGCAGTTGGAGTTGCAAACACATGAAGTCATGGAGCCAGTGGGTCAGTGCACTGGAAGAAGAGCAAATGTTTACAGTCTGGTTCCAGTCTGTTTTGTGTGCAAAGCATCTGAAGTTTATAGAGATGCTTCCCAGAGTGTAAATAGCAATGGGGAGGTGCTGTTTCATCTTGGGCAGTGCATGTTTTCAGATGGCTTCTAGGTCTGCGTGTGCCGTGACTTGGGAGATTTATTTCATCAATGAAATTTAAAAACCTTTTACAAAGTCTTGGTGTCCTTCCTAAAGTAAACTTTCTGGAAGAGGAGTTTGGATTGTAAATACTTTCTGAGAGAGAGAGGAAAAAGATCTTTGAAGAAAGAAGGCAAGTGCACCTGACCTTGTGGACAGCATGTCCTGATTTGCTTTCATGGATTAATTTAGGTTCTGGCAAACAGAAGCATCTTCATCAGATGCTCTGATTCTGCCCGTGTCATGTCCCTTATGCCATTCCCTGCATTTCTGCACCTGGCTCTGGTCTCAGAAGGGGCTGCAGTAGGCTTGAGTTTGCCTCCTCTCTGGAAGCATTGGTGATCCTCAGGAAAATGACAGGCCAGGATAAACGCTGTGTATTCCTGGTGTGTTTAATTGTGGGTGAGAGTCTCAGCAGACTTTTGGGTTTTGCTTTTGAGTTGAACAAACAGAATATCCCTTCATACAACTCCAAGCTATTCAGTTTCTTAAAATGCTCTGCTGTTTATAGAACGTGGCCCATCCTGGTTTCCAAGTAGTCTTCAGAGTTAGCTGGAAGTATGATAACGGAGTGCCTTGTGTGGAAGAAATGGTAGTTCTGTAGGCTTTGATGGAATACTGTTTCATGCCTAAAAGCTGTAGTGAATTTTAAGCACGTTTTATTAAGAAACTGGCAATCATATCCCTTCTTCGGGAGATAGGAGGGTTACCTGGCGAAATGAAAGGAGATTGGATTTCTTCCCTCTTGGCAAAGTAATTCCAAACTGGAACGGTTTGCTCTCTGGTATACTAGTGTGCAGATTAAGTTCTGCTTAGTGCTTGAGCATATCTTCATTTGGTTAATTGGGGTAGCGTGTTATATTTGAAGCAGTGGAAATGCTCTACTGATAGGAAAAAATCTGAGTCTGAATTGTGTGAGTGAAAGAGGCGCTTGGAAGGTTTGTGCAGAAACTGAATTCAGTGCAAGAAGGAGGAAAAAGCTGATAATGGCGCTTTATTTAGAGTATTTATTTCTAGAATAATTTGGGGGTGTCTTGGCTTATCTCTCCTCTTGGGGTACGGCAGCCGCAGCAGACGCTGCCGGGTGGTTGCAGTGGAAGAGCCCAGGTTGGCGTGCTCTGTCTCCCTCCATTTGTTATCCACATTTTGAGAATTATGGATTAATTGGATTACACAGTAAATAGGGGATAATAGATTAAGGGGATATTATTGGGTTAAACCCCTTCTTAAACCCCTTCACCTTTCTTTGTTAACGCCATTATGCAAGATAAAAATGTCAGTCATGAAATAAACTTAGTGCGGCTCCTCCCTTGGTGCCTTTGTGGCTTCATGCTGTTGAGCACCCTCCACCCAACGTGATCCCGCTGTTCTGAATACAAATTCTGCTCTACTACCAAAAAGATTAACTCTGTGAGTCAGGATTTCAGCTTTTCTCTTTTTTTAGGACAGATAGTCAGCTTGTGTGACTGAAGGCGAGCCAGGTTTCACTTCTACACCGCGTGATGCTGTTCTGATTGCTTTGAAAAAAGTCAAATACAACTGGAGCTGCAGCAGGAAGTGTTGAAAAGAGGAACTAGGGCAGTGCCCTGTGAGGTAGGACGAGCTGTGACGTGCTCGTGACGTGGTTTGGTGCAGAACAGGATTATTTGGTCCTCCTGAATACGCAAACGGAGCCTGTGGCAGAAACCTCTCTGTTTTACGAAGAAGTGGCAGTTAATCCCAAGGTACTGAAACTTTCTCTTTGGAAATGAGAGATCAGTTTTAAAATGACTGTTTAAATGGTTCAGCTGGAGAGAAAGAAAGGAGGAGGTCCTGGAATACCTGATCTTGATATAGGGTATCTGTGCTTTAGCCATTTCAAGGCTGGTCCATTAATGCTTCCCTTCGTAGGGCGGGAGGGATTAGTCCTCACTCCAGGAGTGCTCCTGTGGGCATGAATGGGGACTTCTTGCTTTTGGCAGGAGTGCAGTTTACGCTGGTTGTAACAGAACTTTGGCCATAATTAACACTTAGAGAAAGGAAACCTACTTCTCTCCAGGTAATGTGTTTTATGTTAGGGCTTTCAAATATTTTGACCCAGAGTTGCAGTTTGGTAAGTAAATACACCGTTGCTTAACTCCCTGCTTTTCCCTAAACACCTTTAGCAGCCCTCCTAAAAATGAGTTCTTGTGTGTTGGAAAGCACTGGGAGGAGTGACTGGTGAGAGAAGTTCATTTGTTGAAACCTGAATGCTGCGAAGGAACCAAGATTATTTTATTTACTTCCAAACCTGAGGCCAGTAAAAGAAGCCAAACCAATTCAATGTCTCTACTGGTCTAACAATCAAGACAATTGTAGATCTGAGCTAATCTAATTAGGGCTAGGAGCATTCACGGCAGAAACGTGGCATCTGGATCATCTGCCTCTGCGGGGTAATGGTGTGGCCATGGTCTGGGTGGAGGGGGGTGGTGCTCTCCAGTACCTCCCACTAGGAAATCTGCATTGATTTGACTAAAACGTTTCTCCGTTAACTATCTCTGTGCTTATTACTGACGTTGCAGAAGACATCTGGTGAAACTTCAGTAGCAGCAGTATTGATTTGCAGTCAGGCTTCTTTTGAATCAGCTTGGGGTGGGGTGTCAAGAAAATAAAGGTTAGAGAGCCTTTTCTCTGAATTCTTTGCCAAAATCCTCAGGTGTGGATTTGTCTGGACTAAGCCTCTAACAAAGACCCCTATAAGGATTACTGGGGTGGGGTAAGGTGCAGAATTTGAAGGCTCTGGTTATTCCTCCGTTGTCTTTCTTGCTTCAAGCAGCTTTTCCCATGTTAGGTATGGTTTGGTTTGCGCATCAATTGAGGCAAGTAAGCGCCAGCCTAAAAACATTGTACGTACCTCTTCTTACTCAAAACTTGAGGTTTAAAAAACTTTTTATGTTTTCGGTTTTGTTTGTTTGTGTTTTTGTGGTTGTTTTTTTTATTAAATAAAATAGGAAATCTTTGTTTCTCTTTTCACAGAAATTCAAGTGAAGTCAGGAAAAGAAAAATGTTTGGTGGTTCCTATAATTGTGATCTAGAGTTACTAAGTTATATCTCCTATTTTCTTTAAATATCTGATTTCTTTCTTTCAGATACTTAGGAAGTCTTGTCAGTTCAGTATGTTCCACTGAACTCGCAGCCAAACGTAGATTGTTTGATAAATTGTATGTTTCTTTCTTAAACCTTGTGATGACTAAATCTTTATTTGATGCTCTCTTTTTTTTTTTTTTTTTTAAGTGATGGTGATTGGAAAAAATGTAGTGTCTGTGTTCCCCAGACCAGCTCAGAAGCCATTTGGCTATGCTAAAGTTTCAACAAATCATATTTAGATTGCTGACATTGTTTTCATGGAAACCAAATAAATTGGTGCCACTTCCTGGGTTTAAGAGACGTGTTCAGCTGCTGTCTATTGCATGTAGGCTTTTTTTTTTTTCCTCCCCCAAAATATTTTTGTGGTTACTCTGCTTTAGGCACTCACTAGCGACATTCTAGACAGTAATCTTTCTGTGTGCCATGTTTTGTTTATAAAAGATAACTGCTCTGGTTTACTTGAGGAGACCACAGGAGCAGCTGCAGCGCGCTGATGTCCTGTAGGTAGATGCCCCATAGTGTGATCTGTGCAGGAGCACCGTGCGTGGAAATAAATGCAGCGTTGTAAGGGGAGCTGTTCTGACACGGAGTGCCTTGATAAGAATATGATGTAGTTGTGTTTCCTTGTAAATCACTTGTGTGTTCAAGATGAAATGAACATGATTTGGCCTTTTTTTTTTTTGGTAAGGATCACAAGACTGCAGGAGCCGGAGTACACACAAGCTGGTTTGAATCAAACCTTTCTGAAAATGGAATACTTGACAGTTATGAATAAAGTTATTTAACAGTCAACTTCCTGTGGTTTACATGCATTTCTGAATCAGGAAGAGGCTGAAGGGCTGCAGCTGAGTTGTGTGTACTCCCATTTGAACAAAAAGGAGCATCTTCTACAAGCAAAGTGATTGCTTAAAATCTGATATTCTGATAGGATTTACTTGAATGCTGTATTAAAAGAGCAAAAGTGCGGTCACCTAACACTGGAAGATCTTTGAAGCCAATGTGTAAGCCGTTCATTCTGTTGTGGTGGGGTGTGTTCACGAAGTTTGCTTTATGGCAGTATGTCAACGTGGTTATGAGAAATGAGCTTGTTTGTCATTTCTGTTGTCATCCTTGGCCTGTGGTTGAGTTCAGTAGGAGGAAGCGAGCGGTGGACGAGTAAGGCTCAATGGTTCCTGCAGGGGAACAGGTCACCTCAACCATGCTTCACAAGTGTGGAGTTCAGACTGCTCAACTGTAAGAAGTACCTTAAAGGGTTCACCTGCATTTTAAAAAAGCTTGCATGTGGCCGATTTAAGACCTTCACATCACTATATTTTTTAACTACCTCTTTAATGTAAATTTCCATCTTATGTGCTCACAGAACATGGGTGTGGAAACAACAGGGAGTTCAATGGGGAGCTATAGAGTTTTTTAATGGGGTTGGATCCTGCCGTTTCTCAGTCTCCTCTTGATTTTTGTCTTTGGTGTGGCCCCTTTGTGACACGATGGCAGCCCATCGAGGGCTGAGGAGCCACGTGGCAGGGGCTGGACGCGGTGAGCCGCACTGGAGTTAGTGGGGCAGAGGGGGGAAACCCAGTTTCTTTTTTCTAGTCATCTGGGGTAAACCAGAGAGTTTACAGTTGCTCTGAAGGGAAATTCTAGAATGCAACAAGTGTCTGTTGAATACAGCCATCTAAATATAGGCACTGCCATCCGTCTACAGAGCGAACCTCCTGTATCTAACGGCAAGAGAAGGCAGCCTAACGCAGGAGCTGTCTTTGGAGCTGCTGTCATACGGGTCGTGAATAGATTTTTGTATTCAGTTTTAACAATTGCTGGCGTTAAGGCTTTCCTTGGTGGTTGTGTGGTGGGTTTTTCAGTAGGTTTCTCCTCATTATTGCACAAAATACGTAGGTTTCCCCCTTTGGAAAGGGCTCAGAAGTCTTGCTGGGTGGCTTTGTAATGCTGCCTTTTTGAAGCTTGCTTAAAATGGGTCAAATCTCCTCAGTAGCACATTCTGATAACAATCTGTTAGTCGTGGTAGTTTGCTTTTCCAGAGTGTCTGTAGGTAGCAGAGCTTGGCCTCTTAGTATGAAGATGTCCAAGTCAGATAGAAAAGTACAGCTAGTGAGGGCACTGGCTTGTAGCTGTGTGATATGGAGGGGTGTCTGGAACGGGATGGAAGAACAGCTGATGAATATGAAGCTGTTTTAAGGTCTTGATGCCATACAAATCGATAAAAGCCGATGACTTGAACAAGTTTTATGCTTAAATACTGAGTTGGGTCATGTAGATAGCGCTTGCTCAGTGTGTCAGATTAATTGTCTGAATAGATTTTCCTGAGGAAAGAACCCTGCGACTGAGCTAAGATGTGGAGGAGAAAAAGTGCTGTGTCACTGCTGCATTAACTGTATTATGATTTGTAACTGGTTGCTTTTGGAGTTTATTCTCTTGAGTTTCAGAATGGCCACCTTGATGTTTGTCTGCCCTTGGCTGTGACTCCCCTGGAAAGCCAAGGATTCTTCCCGGGGCGCTCTCTGGCAGTTCCCTTCCCCTTGGCCATGTGGCTCTCGAGTGTTGCCGTTGCTGCAGGATGCTGTATTTCACAGTCATGTTTTTGGGGAATCCCCTCTTTTCGGAAGCTGGTTCTGGGGGCATTTTGTGACCTTTACAGGCTGGGGCTTACTCGTCTGCTCCAACTGCTTGATGCACTGAGCCCCAGGACTTAGAGGAGAGGTAGTAACTCATGCATTCCAGTACCATGGAGTTAATACTGCTTTACAGAGGAGGTTTGCCGTAACTAAGATAAAAAAGAGCTGGCTAAGATTAAAATACACTGTGCATACCTGCACACACACACACGTGCGTACTTACAGCCTCTGAGGCCCGGGTGTTCTATAATGAATACCTCCACTTAATGAATCTGAAATCTGGCTGATTAGTATGTAGTCCTGGGAGGGAGGGGGGTTGCCAGCTCCTGTGAGGACCTAAGAAAGAAATTAAGTCTGACCATAAAGTTTATTTTGTCTGAACACTCAGCTACAGACAGTGGCCTTAGTACTTGGAAGGCCTGAGTTCTGTTCCTGTTCCTCCTGCTTGGGAAGCTTGATGGATTTGTGCTTCGAGGTTGTGTATTTTTATTTTCTGTGAAATAGGAGTCCTCTTCCCCACACACGTTCCTTGCAGGACTGAGGCTAGAGTGGATTTCTGAAGTGCTGAAGAAGATGTGGGTGTAAAATACTGCTGTCATTGCCAGCCATCGCTGCCGTGTGCCACCGGGCTCTACAAGGGCCCGTGTTGCTGCTGCGTTGGGCACACAGAGCACTGGGAGTTACCTCAGAGAGAAGGCAGAATAAGGCAGTAGAGCCGTGTTGGACTCCTTCCCTGCAGGTGTGTCGAGCACAAGGCATGTTTCAACCAGAGTCCTAGTCTTGCCTAATTAAAAGTTGATGTTCCAATTGCACACTGAGAGGTGCGGTGTCTGCCTGCGTGGTGTAACTTCTTTCAGTAGCTGGAAAACTCGCGAAGGTACCCAGCTTCTGTGTCTGCCAGAACCCTTTTGGGACTGTTATTTACCCCACTTTACTGCTGCTTAGGTGACACAGCTTAATATTGAGGTTTGATGTTCTTCCTAGATAAGTTTGCAGGGTTTGAATTCAAGTGAGGGGAAGTCAATGTCAGGGTGTGACTCCTGTCCCAGTTCGTTTCTCTAGGGTGGATGTTGTCACCCCGGCCTTGGACGCCTCTTCAGTTTCTCATCAAGAAAATTCAGTCAGAATTCTTGCTCTTCCATCTGCAGAGTGAAAACACAGATGGCTTCTTTTCTGTATTTACTATAAAGTAAATAAGTTGCAGCTTGGTAACCAAGAGCTTTCAAAAGGAAGCACGTTTCTGCTTCTGTCATGATGCTGGGAATCCTAAAAAGGTACAGCTTTCCTTTGCAGTAAGTTCAGTCAGCACATTGCCTGTTGCAGCTGAGCACCATCCCTGTAAGACTTCTTCCTTAATCCCAGCACCCTGACAGAGCTCTGGAGAGCAGACTGTACATCAGGCTTACAATCAAAAATCTTTAGTTCTGCATTACTGGAGGGGTTAAAAACTGCAGGTACTGTTTGCAAGGGCTTGGAGGCTTGAATCCTGAAGAGAACCTGTCTAGTGGGTGTGATTCCCTGCAGAGCCCTGTTCCTCGCTCCCCGAGTAAGGGGTCCTCGTCCTTCTCCGAGATGAAGCTTTAGTAAAATGCTTCATCTGTCCTGGTTTCTCATCCTCTGTTCTGCGAGTCGTGTGCTGTGCTCGGGGAGGTACCTGTACCAATGGGACAGGATGGCCACGCAGTTAGAGATGAAATTACCCTGTACCGGAACGCCTCTATGTGCAGCCTCTTCAAAGGCTTAGAATATTTGAATGTATTTTTTCATAATGAAGGTGTGGTTGCTGTGCTGATGCTCCCTGTTGATAACACTGTAGGATTTATTTAGCAATTCTAAACTTCCTAAGAATTGAACTATTACAAATGTGCCTACCTATGTTTTTAAGCTTAAATATTAAATGTCAGCTGTGTTCTTAGGATGGCTGCTTAAAAAATGGGAGTCATTAAAGCTTACAACTCTTAAATCTGTTACAGTAAATTAACTGGACTTCAGAATGTAAACTGTTGAGATCAAGTGTGCCACTTATTTAAATAATCGTTTGCTTTGTTTTTAGGGGGAATCTGTAAAGTATTTCTTGGACAACTTGGATAAACTTGGAGAACAAGTAAGTTCCTTTTTTTCAATCTTGAATTTTAAGTAGTCTTTGTGATATCTGGGTTTTAAACAGATGAAATGTAATTAGTGTCTACTCAAGTAACTTAAGTTAACTTTGACTGTCTCATTATCTTGGCAGTTCATCACTGACAGGTCAAAACCAGAGGGCAATGCAAGGGCCAAGAGACTTTCTGCAAATAAAACTTCTGTAGAAATTGAACAAAAAGCAAGTTACAAATGCTTGTCCAGTCAGAAGACTGATAAAGTAGCACTTAAACAAAAATGACTGTGTTTGTTTTTACATACCGAGTTAGGAACACTGAGTTAAATCAGTGCCCAGGTCAGTGGTACCTTTCTGTAGTGTCTACTTTAAAATCAACAAACTTGGTGCAGAATAAAATCTGTTTTCTCTGGGGAAAAAGCTGAAACTTCTGTAGAATGCTTTTTGACTGAAATGTTGATCACTGTTGAATAATGACGTTGTATGCCCATACTTGACAGTCGTGTTCTGCAGAAATGGCATGTGGAAAAACTGCCTTTAGAATGGGATAAGAGCTGTGACTCCATGGGGAGGTGGTTTCTCCATGGTGGTTTCCAGCCCATGGCTAACAAGTGCTGAAAGAATCCAAACCACTTCAATTGAATCCTGCTACATCAGGCTTAATTTCCTATTTCTTTTCAACAGATAAAAATTTAATATTAAGCTGGACTATTTTTCTGCTTTGAATGGCCATGTCTCTATCTGGAGTGCTGGTGAGATGTGTGTGCTTCCCACATCTCTTGCTTGAGCGCACCAGGGCTCGCTCTCTGAATTTTGGTTTGGTTTTGAGGCAATAGGAGACCCACACTCACTTTAACGAGCTGCTAAACCTTCTGCTAATGGTGGATTTCTCATGGCCTTTGAGTCCAACGTCTCATTCATTTCAAAGGTTTGAGGTTCCCCCCTCCCATTTGTGCACATTTGGGTAAAGATTTTTTGCAGCTTCTTTTCAAAATGCGTTGTTTAGAAACATTGGTCCATTCTCTCAAAGCGAGCTTCTTTTCAAAATGCGTTGTTTAGAAACCTTGGTCCATTCTCTCAATAAAGCATGAAACTTGAAGTCACTAGTGACTACTTATATTTTTATATGCACACACTTACTGTAGGTATCGATGTTGCTGTGGGAGCCCTGAGCTCTCAATTACAGCTTCTCCAGTGTAAAGTTGGGCGGGACGGAGACACAGAGGGGACGGAGACACAGAGGGGATGCCTCAAGGGTTGCAAGGGGATGGAGACACAGAGGGGATGGAGACACAGAGGGGACACCTCAGGGGCTGCGGCCATAGAAAATGTTCAGCCTTTGTGGAAAAAGTGCTTGCCAAGTTTTGTTACCAAGTGAAAGATTTGATGGGTTGTTCTGGTTTATTCTTATCTATATGCAAGATTTGTCTAATGATTATTTCCCCAAACTGTATTAATATAAGTATTTTACTGTTCTTATCTGTGATCTGATGCCGCTGGGCTGGCTGCAATAGGCAGTTCATCCTCAGGAACAGCTAGACCTGGGGTTCACCTGCCTCTTGCCAAAAGGGGGCTCGTGTGCCTCTTGCCAGAAGGGAGCTGGTGATAACAGCATGTAGGGAAAAGAACTTAATGTTCAGATGTAATCACATCAGCAAAATAGGAGTAGCTGGCTTCCATACACACGTGGGATCAGCCGGATTCCATGTAACTGTTTGGTTTTATTTCAACTGCCAGTGCAGACTGTATGTATTCAAAATATCTCATAGGGAGACGTTGCTTTCCATGTTGTGATTGGATCTTATTCCTGCCATAAACTCTAATTTTAAGTAGGCAGAGAGCGATGTGATAGCTGAAAGAGCTATCTGGTAACCAAACCAACTCATTTAGAAGAAAACAGACTGTGGTGAATGGGGAAGGAGACAATTCAGGGAGAAAGCACCTGTTCTGAGTCAATATCAGTGTGTATCCTTGAGAAGAGAAAATAAAAAAACAAACAAACCTCCCCCTGATTTGGCCAACACTAAACAACAACAATGAAACAACAACAATAACAACAAAAAAGGAAGAAGGTGAAAAAGGAAACAATCAGTGTGGAAGACTGGGCAAAGCATAGAAAGGAGAGCGTGCCTGAGGACACTTGCAGGACAAGTACCGATTGGCAGCAGTGACACACGGAAAGGATTTAGAAAATAATACTTGGTGCCCTCCGAGGAAAATACTCACCTGATGCTGCGCTCGTCTGATACAGAGGAGGGGATCAACAGTGGGAAAGGGGCTGGCTCAGAATTGCTGCAGTGACAAGCTGCTGGTATTCCCAGGGTCTGGGGACGAGGGAGAAAACATAATCATCATTCAAAAAGATAACTAAGGTACTGGGAGATTTCTTAGGAGTTGCATTTGGTGTCCTGTGGCAGATGCCAGCTCCGTACCGAGCACTTGACGTCCAGCACACTCGTTTGCAGGCTGGTGCATTAGAAGAGCCATTATCTGGTATAAAACATGGTGGGTCTTCTGTGCATGGAGAACGTGAAAGTACTTGAAAGGATTTTATTTGTGGTTGCCAATGTGGAAGGAATTTAAAATGAGTAATGATACTCGAGAGGGAATTTGTCAGGAATTCTAGGGATAAGCTCCTTGTTCTTGAAAGCTTTACTGAATAAACAGCACAGGCCAACTCCTGGGACAGATTGCTTTTTGTGCTCTCGATTCAATATTGAAAGTGCATATGGCTTTGCCCATCATATTAATTGATTTTATTTATTTACTTGAAGAATTGCCATCATTCCTGAGCTTTCCTGAGAACTTGAGACTAACTTCCTGAATAACGAAAGATTATACATTCCTGTTTGAAAGATGGAATGAGTGTTGAACCTGCGACACCCTCTTGGTGTAAATGTTGTCAGCTTTACTCAACCCCCCTTCACGCGCGCCCACTGACGTTTGGTACAGCCATTGCTCTGTCCCTCTGATTGTTCTCCCTCTCCAACAGTTTTTGGTAGAAAAGACCCAAGATAAATTTAACACATAAAGAGAAAAATCTTATTTCCCTTTGAAGTTGTTTCTTTTAATCAGACCAGGGGGTGGAAGCCCGTGTCTGTTGGTCATTTTGGAGAGAACGTGGCGCTGCTTCAGCAGTTCAGCTCCCATAGATTTCGGTGTGGGGTTTGGATGTGTCACAGCAGCACAGCAAACACAGGGCAGGGTGGGGAGCCTGGGCTTCCAGAGCTGCTGTGTAATTCCTGCCACCATAAACGTGGTGCCTTAGTCATGGGCAGCCTGAGGACAGAGTTCAGGCAAACAGCCTCCCTCCGGCTGGTTTCGCTTTTGAGCTCACACAGGAAAGCAGAGATCCTTGGGTTTTTGGAACCTATGCTCACTTCATGATTTTTAAAATTGCTTTCTTAAAGGCTGTGGATCAAACTTGCCCAAATCCCTTAAACTTGGAATTACCAGTATGTGAATTGCTGTGCAGTTGTGTGTTTGTTCCCCCTGCCCCATCTTATTAGTTGAATTAGACTTTCTGGACCACGGTCTTAGACATCTTTATAAAAGCTCCAAGTCTGGTAATTGGCAGTGTCAGAGGAAGATCATAAATCACGCACTAAGGGGAGACTAAAATTCCAGCTCTGAAACCCAAGTCACTCTCTGAAGTTGTGAGAAATGCTGGAAAAAAGTAAGGAAGGGTTTCCATAACAAGTGAAGAACAAAGCTGTAAACTTCAGCGTCAGCCGGCTGGTACGATGCACTTGTGAAATAGCAGGAAGCCTTGGACCGTATGCAAAAGTGTAATTCTAAGAATGAAGAAATCCCCAATACGAGTCTTGAATTTCATGCTGTTGAAAGCTGACTAATAAGAATTCCTCTTCCTGTTAGCATCTGCATCTGTTGATGATGACTGTTCGTGCAACAGTCAAAAAAAATAGTAAAAAAACCCTCCTTTATCCTGCCTGTTTAATTCTAGGGGAAAAATGCAGGCTGGGGAGCTTCAGGGTAGAGCTGTCTCAGGTGCCCCCCAGGCTGTACTGCTGGGAGGGGGCTGCTGCCCTCATCTGCTGTTTCTTCTCCTATTTTCCTAATTTCTCAGTCTGCTTTGGACAAAGCCAGGCTGTGTGAGCTCACAGGTGGGGCACGGCTGATAGAAGTGACTTTTTGGACTGATACAGCTCGGTTCAAAAGGCCCGTGGCACAAACACAGCGAGTTGCTTAGGTTTTGCTTTTCTGGTGTAATTGATTGCCTTAAAAACTTCCTCGGTGGAGCAGCTCTTTGTCCTGGAAGCAGTGGTGCAGCCCGTGGCAGAGCTGAGTGCCCGGAGGTGGAGTGGGCTATTCCTGCGGTTACTGATTGGAGAAGCCTGTTTTAGCCCAAATTTGCTGCATTGCAGTGCTGGCAGCCAGCGCCTTTCCCAGCTTTGTGGGGTGAGGATGAAGGAAGCACGAAGCAACCCAGGAGGAGGGTAACACGGGAGGAGCCCATGGGGCAGCGCTGGGGCTGTTTATGGCAAACGCAAAGCTTCAGTTCTCCGGGGTACAGATTTTTTTGGTTTAATATTGGCTGTGTTTCTGGTTTTGGACTCTAGATCTTTCCAAAATGCTTCAGAGTTAGCATATAAATATACAAAAATGTGTATGTTTATTCAAAGCCTTGTGCTCTTCCTCTGTAGGCTTTTCTCTTGACTGCAGATGGGCTGTGATCACCGTGCCCGTGACTTGTATCCTAATCGGCAAACTCTATTTTTTTTTTTTTCTAGGATTATCTTCCCTCACAGCAAGACATACTGCTGGCACGAAGGCCCACAAAAGGGATTCATGAGTACGACTTTGAAATAAAAAATGTTCCTTTCAAAATGGTTGATGTAGGTGGCCAAAGGTCGGAACGGAAGCGTTGGTTCGAGTGCTTCGACAGCGTCACCTCGATACTCTTCCTTGTTTCCTCGAGTGAATTTGACCAAGTGCTCATGGAGGATCGGCAAACGAATCGCCTTACGGAATCCCTGAACATTTTTGAAACAATAGTCAATAACCGGGTTTTCAGCAACGTCTCAATCATTCTCTTCTTAAATAAGACGGACTTGCTTGAGGAAAAAGTACAAAAAGTCAGCATCAAAGACTATTTTCCAGAATTTGAAGGGGATCCCCACTGCTTAACAGATGTCCAAAAATTCCTGGTGGATTGTTTTCGTACTAAACGCCGGGACCAGCAGCAGAAGCCCCTCTACCACCACTTCACCACTGCTATTAACACAGAAAATATCCGGCTAGTTTTCCGTGATGTCAAGGATACCATCCTGCACGACAACCTCAAGCAGCTTATGTTACAGTGATGTGCAAAAAGACATTTTTATTTTGAGTAACTTTTGTGTGTTGTTTTTATTTTTAACTAGAAGTTTACAGCAGGAGTAGAGAAATCCAGATCCTGTCAGACTTCTTGATATGTGGCTAAAAGCTGCTGCTGAACACATTATTGCCAATTTCTGCAGAAATTCAGGCTTAATCTCTTCCAGTGTAGCTTCAGTTCACTCAAGTTGTAATTTTATAGCAGACCTATGTCTAAGTTACCTGTAAAGTGATAAATTTGACATGTTAAGAATGTGTATGTTATCCTAGAAAATTCATTCCACCTTCAGAATTCCAAGTCCAAACTTCAGTGAAATTGTTGCAATTATTAGACTGTGGCAGTAATTTAAGGGCGAGGAGAAACTTTTCACGTCTAACTTCATTCCGAAGACTGTGACACCGTAGCTGACTTAAGATTTCTCAGGTCTATTGTTGGTTAGAAATCCCATAAATCCTGTGCTGGAATCATCTGTTTGAAGGTAGGATTCCTGGGCGTAACGTACTTCCTGCTTTAATGGAAATCTTTGCGTGGGGTTTGAGGAGGAGATGCTTTAGAAGTGCTGAGATTGGGAGCCTGGGAGGTCTCTGCAGGAAGCAGGGACGCAGGCAGACCTCTAGAGAGGAGGAGCTGGCGATGGCACCACAGGGTTTCACTCTGGTGCTCTATGTACCTCTGGAGCCTGGAGAGCACAGAGCACCATGAGAACGGTCCTCTCGAAATTCTTGTGTGGGAAGGGGGAGCAAGCTAAGCTTGGATTTCTTATCTTCACTAACCAGATGTTACCTGTAGGTACCTTACCTGGTCTTGAAGCGCTTGAATAGAGCACTGGTTTATTTTGACTTTCTTCATGACTTCTTACAGCGTGCCTCATCTTGAGCAGTGAGCGTTGGGTGACGGATGGAAGTACTCGCAAACCTAAGTGCCTCCTTGTGTTCTCTCCTCCTACTATATTTTCAGTGGCCTTATGTGAGCATACGTGTTCCCAGCAGAGGCCTTGTGTAGCTGGCACCGTGAAGATGAATGTTTCCTTCTGGGAAAAAGAAAAGGAAAAAAAAAAAAAAAAGAGCATCTCACAGCAGAACGTGCTTCAGCTGATGAGGTTCTCTGAGACTTTCCAATCGGGTCTAGCAATCCTAAGTGTACTTGAGCCAAATCCGTTACACAGCACACTCCGGTGCTGCTTGTGACGAAGAATATTTTACCAAAAGTTCCATGAGACTTTCCAATCGGGTCTAGCAATCCTAAGTGTACTTGAGCCAAATCCGTTACACAGCACACTCCGGTGCTGCTTGTGACGAAGAATATTTTACCAAAAGTTCCATTACGGTTTCATTTTTGTATTTTTTTTTTTAGGGGAGGTTGTTACCGTTGCCATGTGATTAAAAAAATAATAAAAAATACTTATTGCCCAGAAATCCTCATACACCACTCACTGGACTACAAAAGGAGAGCAGGCTTGTGTTTTAAGGAGCAGTGCCGCTACCGAGTTTCCCCCAGGCTGTAGTGTCCCGTAGGCAGTTCAGCTTGTCTCTTTGCCCCGTGGAACCAGCCAATTCCTGTGGATCGTGGTGCTGGCCAATACTTAGATGAATTTTTGTTGCCATACCGCGGTGTGCCGTGGTGTTCCTGCTGCTGGGAGCAGTGTCCCTGCGCAAACATAGGAAAAGCCGCCTGGCTCCTGAACTTAGCCTTTTACTTACTGTGATTGTAACTTCTGTTAACATCTTTGTACCTCGTTCTCTTGACAGTACAAGGGGAATAGTGTATTTTTATTTAGTTAGGTGCTTTGAAAGACCTCTATTTTTCTATATCATCCAATGAGTAGTCATAGATTAGTCTGCGATTTCTGCGATAAGGCACTATTGTGGGAGGAAATAATTCTGAGAAGAGCTTGGGAGAAGTCACAGTGGGTGATCTAAACAAAGTCTGGGTGCAGCTGATGTCAGGAGGATTAATATGATCTTTAGATGACGATATTTAATGTAGATCTTGCCTCCTTACTGGGCGTTGATGAGATTACTTCTGGTTTGATGTCTTCGGGTCATATGTCAGCAGGTCCAGAGGGATGATGAACTGGAGACCTCACAAAAAGCTAGTGAGGCTATTTGTGGGATTGGACAACATGCAATGGGAGTCCAGTTCTGCATTTCCCCTTTTGGAGGAGGGTGACAGGTTGATTTGGCTGAGCTATAAATGCTGCTCCGTAGCCTCTAAGTCCACTGTTGGAAAGCAGAAATTGAATAAATCCATGCCCTCGTTAGTCAAAGCCAGGAGGAGCAGGTTCAGGTTTTCCCGCTGCTGACAGTTGTCTGAACAAAGTTTCTTTTCTGAAAAGAGACGTATCTCTGCTCTGATTAAAATAATTAATTTGGAGAGGGTCTGTAGTATGTGTTTTTCAGGGTGTCAGACTAGATGATTGCAGAAAAGACTGGATAGTGGATGATAAGATCAAACAGCTTCATTTAGGCAAATTCCTGCTATGTAAGATGTTGATGAATTTTGTGTCAAGGGACCTGTTAATTTAGTAAAGATCCTCAAAACTGATGTCAGTCCAAGGATATATTCAGTATCGCCAAGGCGCTGGGCACTTCTGATGTTAGCTAAGGTGGAAAAAATGTTCAGTAGGTTTTTCCCCTGAACCAACATGACAAAAAGTGGTTTTAATCCTTTCAGATGGCTTTTTCCCTGTGAAGAGCGGGGCCTGTGGGGTGGCAGGGGGGACCCCGCGGTGTGGGGTCACTTCTGACACAGTAGGCCCCAGTGAATAAGCACTAGATGAATCTCAGGCAGAAATGAATTATTTTAATGAAATGACTGAATGAAATCACGAGGGTCCTGGGGGAACATCCTGCCTGGAGACACCCACCAGCCCCCGGCTTCCCCGACTCCTCCTCAGCTGCCCGGGACACAGCACAGCGTGTGCTGGTGTGTTTCTTTGTGGGTTTGTTTCTAAATGCTGTTCCTTTACAGCAGGATGGAATTTTGGTACAAGAGCTGGAGGGTTATGTTTCAAACAGAGTGATTTTTACCCTGCAGCAAACAGAGGGGTCCCGGTTGGCTGGTGAGAGTGAAGCTTGGTCACCTAAACCGCTCTGTGGTCCAAGGTCAGGGAAGGTGGGGAAGCAGGCAGAAAATCAAATTTCTCAAACCGTTCTCAGCTCTCTCTGACGGAGTGAGCTCTGTTTGAAACGGTGACTGACCCTATGGAGATACCACTGTCTGGGCAGCCCTCCTGCACTGGAAGGTGCAGCTGGTGTTTCAGCGACTGTTCCCTGCTGCAGCGTCTTAAAGGGAGTTACTGATGCCTGAAAACTGTGGCTGTTCATCAGGGCTTTACAAATTTTACTTTTTTTTAAATATATTTTATGTGGGAGCGTAAGCCATCAGTGTGTGTGAAAGTTAAGCTTTCTTCTAGAATATCTGCTCTTAAAAAAAAAACAAAGTCAGGTGTGTTCAGTGATCCCCGAGGCTGCACGTTGGCCTCCTTTGTCTGGGAAGTAGCTTTCCCTTCAGCTATCCCGTCGTCGGGATTCCTCTCGCACGGGGCTCACGTGGGGTGGGTGTTTCCAGCTGGGGGACCCCTGGCTGGTGAGGGGATTTGTGTGAGTCCCTCGGGCAAGCTCCATCGCCGGGGGGAGACCCCTGGGGTGATTTCTCTTTAGGGACGGTCGCAGAAGGTTCATTTTCTGACAATAACATTTCCTGTTTCAAAGCGATGAGGAGTTCCGTGCCGTGCCGAGCGGCTCACGAGTCAACTTTACAGGTCTTGGCTGTTTGATGGTACCATTAACATAGTTTTTTTGAATTACACAGCATTGCAATACAGTGCCATTTTGCAATTTCTTTGCATTGTACTTGAAAATAAGTTGAACTGCAGACTATTTAAAACCGCTTTCCTGCGCTTCCAGTAGCAGTGAGAGCTTACCTTACGTGAAGCCTTTATGTAAAAATATATTTTGTAACAACCTCATAGATCTTTAACAAAACCAAGATTTGTATTAGCTTTGTATAAATGTTTGTGGCTTACGATTTTATATGTTTAACTTTTTATAAACTTTCCAGGGACTACTTTTTATTGTAAATTTTTTTTTTCTCCTCGCTTTAGTTTAAGATTGGCAATAAATTATTTCTAAGGGAGGTCTTAGAAAAAGAAGCATCACTTCCTTTTTATAAAACGGTTAAATTGATGAATAGTTTAAAAGCTCTTACACTCTCCTGTACATTGCTCTGTACATACTCTCCCAAAGCATTGCCTTTCAGCTATTAATATTTGCCTTGTGTACAAAAATTACTGACGACGAATAAACATATACAGCCTCATGTCGGTATCGGGAAATGGTTTTTTCAGTGAATAACGTGTGGAGGCAGCAGGTGCCTTCCTCCTGCCGCTGGCTGGGGGTGGCTGTGTGCCCCCGCCACGCGTTGGGTGTCCCCCTGTGCCCCCCGAGGGGCTGCTCCCGGCCCCCCTTCCCACGGGAGAGGGGCCGAGGGAGCTGCCTGCATGTCACAGCCAGCTTGGGGCTCTGTCTTTAAAATGCTGATGGTGCTGGTGTGAGCTGCAAGCAGCATGCCTCTGGATGAGTGGTGTATCTTGGTATTTCAGACTCAGATTCTCATTTTTTAAGCAGATTTCGTCCTCTGGAAAGGGATCCCTGGCTGTTCTGCAGCCGCTGCAGTGCGACGCGCTGCTTTGCAGTGAAGTGTTGCTTTCTCCTGGTCAGTTTTTACAGCCCTGAGGTGCTTCCTCCTCCACAACAGCCCTGGGATGGGGCCGGTGCCCTGGGGACACCACGTCTCTGAAAAGAGCCCAAGTGATGCTGGTTCATGGTCTCGGTGCCCGACATCAGGATTCGTCTATAACGGGAATGCTGGCAGGGTCAGATGGGTTAGTCTGGATCCAGGGGACCCTGCAGGCTCTGCCCTGAGCTCAGGGCAGCCGGAGCCGCCTCCGCTCGCTCAAACCAGGAGAGAAAACCTCTGCCACGGCCTGAAACACAACCCGGCTCCCGGAGCTGAAAACCTCTGCCACGGCCTGAAACACAACCCGGCTCCCGGAGCTGAAAACCTCTGCCACGGCCTGAAACACAACCCGGCTCCCGGAGCTGAAAACCTCTGCCACGGCCTGAAACACAACCTGGCTCCTGGAGCTGAAAACCTCTGCCACGGCCTGAAACACAACCTGGCTCCTGGAGCTGAAAACCTCTGCCACGGCCTGAAACCCAGCCCGGCTCTTGGAGCCCGATTGCGGGTCCTGCCTCTTCCCGGGGGACATTTCTGAGGAATCACAACCTCTCCTCTTTCAGGCGGGAAGGATTACATCGAATGGGCACCATTTGTGACGTTGCTCTGACTTTGCAAACCAATCTCTTTCGGGTTTTTTCTGAAAGCTTTCTTTTGAAAAGCTTTATTTTCTCACATCTTATTTCCTGAGGTGCAGTCAGGGAGTAAAACTAACAACGCCTACAGCTCCTCCCAACAGCCAGTGTTTGGTTTGGTTCTGAAGCCCAGGATCACCAGGGTAACTGCACCGAGGTTCACCAGGGCGTCTGGGGAGGCTCTCGTTAGCACGGGGGTGGTGGTGGCCCCGCTCAGCCACCACCTCAGCCACCCGGAGAGCCCAGGAGGGCAGGGAAGGAGCGTGTCCCAGGATTTCCTTCACTTCCACGAGGCCCTTGATCTAACACAGCACCTCGCTGCCTGCGCTGCTCGGGGCAGGTCGGGTTCTCGAGCCTCTTCCTTCCTGTTCAGTCACTGGGGGTTGCACAATAACTGACACCAGGGGAGAAGAAGGAGAGGAGCTGCCCAAAGAGCTGCTTCCTCGGCCGCCGCAGCCCAACCGCTCTCGGAGCTGCCTTGGGACTAGATTGGTGGGACTAGATGATCTTTAAGGTCCCTTCCAACCTAGATGGTTCTATGAGTCTATGATTGGGAGCCCCGGGGAGCTGCCCCCAAGGGAAAGCCAGCTGGGAACGGGAGAGGAGGCGGCACTGGGGCAAACCCTGCTGGGGGAATTTCTCAAAAACACACACAAAAAAGGCCATAGCATTGAGTTAGTTCTGGCCAGCCCCCCCCAATGCACCACTGGGCTGGGGGTTCCACGCAAGGAATGTTTTCTCTCTATGTGAAACATGAATTCAAACGTGGTGACCCAGTAAGATGATGTTGATCAGCGCAGACTGGTTTTTATTAATTTAGGACTTAGCGAGCAGGAGGAAGCACAAGACCTTATGCATCCAGCAAAGCAAGCTTTCCCCACTTCCTATGCCAGTAGCGGATGGTGCTGGTGTAGAAGATGCTGATTCCCTGCCCAGGCTTCTTCCCAGTGACAGGCAGCAACCCCGAGAGCCAAAATCCCTGCCCGGTTCCCATTTCTCCTGCCCAGCACCGGGCCAGGCTCTGGGTGGCCTTTTAGCCACATCACAGGCTCCGTCCTGTCTTCTCTCTGTTACGTTGCCTGCAGCTCGGGAGACAGAAAACTTCTCTCACGTAGAAGCAAGGCACCCCTTTATCAGATAGAAAGGGGAAGCACTAGTGGAAAAAGAAAAAGGGCATGTGTTTTAACATTAGCACTCCCCCAGACAGCCTTCTGTGCTGACTGAGAGGATGAACGACTGTTTCCATGTTGAGCGTACACCACGTGGACGATGTTTGTGGGATGAGACCAACCATGACTAATTTGTCCCCAGCAGGTCCCCTACTGGGCTCCTTCAGCAGGAGCCTCTTCCACAACCAGTGACTGCCATCTCCAGCCCCGACGTGGGGTTCAGCTGTGAACACACAGCCTGTGCTGGGGGCCGGGCTCCGTGTCCAGCTTTTACAGAAAGAAAGGGCAGTATCTTTAAACGATGCAGATCTTTACGTGGTTGCTGCCGTGTAATATTTTGCAGGTTTTCTGTGTGAGCTGGCTCCTCTCACGTTAATCCAAAGCAGCGGTGGGAGCGGCTGTGAATTGATCACCATTTCCTCCATTTTCCTTGAAGAAAAAGGAAGCGAACAAAAAAAACCTTCAGTGAAACCAGCATTTTCAAAGAGTTACGGGCATCAGGATTAGCAGGGGAACAAGCTGAGCAAGGCTTGGGAGCAGCAGCCTTCTTACATCATGTCTGGCCTTTGCTAAAAATGGTCTCGTATTAGGGGAAAGCTTCCTCTTTGGTTCCTGCAGACGGACCTGGGCAGACTCTGCTCCCCCTCTCCACAACTTCAGGAGCACGGGGGGTTGGAGCCGTGGGCACGGGGTCTGGCTGCGGGCACTGGGTGCCCCCGGAGCCAGCAGAGCGATGGCACCCACCGCTCGGTTCCTGCCTGGAGGGAGCCTGGGGTGCCCTTTACAAAACCACAACCAAACCCGCCTCAGAATTGCTTCTTGTGCCCCCCGTTGTGCCCCCCAGCCCAGCTGGTGCCCGGGGAGAGGACGCCAGCCTGACGTGACTCCTCCAGCTCCGCGGCCAAAGCCACACCAGTCTCCTTCCTGCTCCCCAGGGCTGTCCCCGCCGATGGCACGGCACCTCTGCTCACAGCTCTTCTGTCTCTCAACTCTGCAACACTCAGGGAGAAATATTGCTAAATACTTTTTCCCAGCATATAGCAAATGGTAGAATCACAGGCCGGTGAGAGTTGGAAGGGACCAAAGGCCATCTGGTTCCTGGGCTGGGCAGGGACACCTCCCACCAGCCCAGGTTGCTCAAAGCCCTCTTGTTCCCAGTGAAATACTGCCTTTCATTGCACTGGTAATAAACCAGTCTATAATCTTCTCTGCTACCGTTTATCTGGGGATGCCACTGGGGCAAGGGGACATTTTTACGTGCACAGGCGTCAGAGCAAGTCACCGTGGCTGTTTCCTTGTCGTGCCTTGTCATGCCCTTGCAAGATTTCTTCTTTTAGAAAGGCAACCCCAATTGCCTGAGCCGGCAGGAGAGGTACATGGAGATATTTAGACATTTAACATTGACATTAATTGCCAAAAGCAGGTTCTCTCCAAGAGGCCAGCAAGGTGAAGTGTTTGGCTTTTCCCTCTCCGCAGAGGCAGGGATCGACAGTGAAAGCATCTGGACGCCAGCCAGGCGTTCTGCTGGAGCCAGGCTTTCCACTCCGTGTCTCCGAACCCCGTCTCTTTGCTGGCAGCAGGATAAGGGTCTGTGACGGTGCCAACCTCAGGAGAGCAGAGGAGGAGAAGAGTGGGGCACCGGGGCCTGGGAGGTGGAGGTCGGTGGCCCCTGGGCAGACGGGAGCCATCAGCCCCTTGGATGAGGGTCGCTGCCCACATTGGGGGAAGGTTTCTCGGAGCTTCAAGAGCCATCTCAATGGGTAGAGAGCAAAAAGCACCTCCAGAGAGCAATTCTCCACCTGGAACGGTGTTCTGGGCGGGTGGGTGAGTCCCTGCCCAGCAGTGCCCAGCCCAGGCTTGGTCTCTGCACTTTCAGATACCTCCAGGGAATAAGCTCCTCGGCCCCAGCACCTTTGTGCTCCGTTCTCCTGGGACAGAAAGGCAGGACGGGGGAGCGTGTCAGTGTAGGGCACTCCTGAGACCCTCGGGGAAAGGTCTGTGTCTTCTTGCTGAGGGTTATTTTCAATGCAGGGTCCTCCAGCCCCGCTTCATGGCAGGATTTCCCTGGGCCCATCTCCACATTCCCTTCTGTAACAGCCACAAGCCATTCGTGCAAATAAATGGCTCCAGATCTCGGTGCTGGGTCAGGAGATAACCCCACAGGTTTTACAGTTCCTTAGAAGTAAAAGAATAACTAAACCCTTGTTTAAATTCCCACCTCCGTAGCCGGGGCTCTTTGGATCACACATTTCTTTATCCTGGGCTGGTGTTTCCCCCCCCCCCAGGCAGAGCTCTGTGTGAGCAGACACGGATGTCACCCCGTCCCTGTGTCACACCCGGCGGGGGACACGGCCTGGGAAGAGCTCCTGAACGAGGTGCTCATGCAAAACAGGCCAGAGCTGAAGATATTAGTGAGCTTGGCGGCTGCTAATTACGCAAATTACCCGCAGGGTGTGC
>NW_015090957.1:1541785-1544816 GCF_001431845.1 Calidris pugnax | reverse complement strand
GGGGGGGGGGGGTGGCTTCCTCAGGCTCGGGGCCTTTGCCCCCTCCCGCGGGGGCGGTGCCGCGGGGCTCCGGCAGGGGGCGCCCAAGCGCCGCGCAGCGCGTACGGGTCCGCGGGGGGGGCACTTGGGGATCGTGGGGCGGTTTGGGTGGGAAGGGGCCTTAAAGCCCCCCCAAGTCCCACCCCCTGCCCGGGGCAGGGACATCTTCAACTCCATCGGGTTGCTCCAAGCCCCCTCCAACCTGCCCTTGAACCCCTCCAGGGATGGGGCAGCCACAGCTTCTCTGGGCAACCTGGGCCAGGCTCTCACCACCCTCACAGCAAAGCACTTCCCCCCAATATCTAGGCTAAATCTTCCCTCTTTTAGTTTAAAGCCATTACCCCTTGTCCTATCACAACAGGTCCTGCTAAAGAGTCCCTCCCCAGCTCTCCTGGAGCCTCTTTAGGGACTGGAAGGGGCTCCAAGGTCTCCCCGGAGCCTTCTCTTCTCCAGGCTGAACCCCCCAACTCTCTCAGCCCCCCCCTCCCAGCAGAGGGGCTCCAGCCCTCCCAGCATCTCCGGACCCTCCTCTGGCCCCATCCAACAGCTCCATGTCCTTCTGCTGGTGGTGGCCCCAGAGCTGGAGGCAGCACTGGGGGGGTCTCCCCAGAGCGGAGCAGAGGGGCAGAATGCCCCCCTCGCCCTCTGGCCACGCTGCTGGGGGCACAGCCCTGGGTGTGGGGGGTTCTGTGCTGCCAGTGCATGTTACTGGCTCATGTGGAGGTTTTCATCAACCAACACCCCAAAGTCTTTCTCCTCCTGCTATCTTCTCCATCCACTCGTCACCCAGCCTGGATCTGTGCTGGGGATTGCCCTGTCCCACATACAGGACCTTGCACCTGGCCCTGTGGCTGTGCCGGGGCTTGGTGGGGACCGAGGTGGGGGCAGTGGGCACCTTTCCTCACACACTGCTCCAGTTTGGTGGCTGTTCTCCACCAGTGGCCTCTAAATGGCTGCTTCTCAGGTCCCACCAGGTGAGAGCCGGGGTCCCGTCCTGCAGTGGTCAGTGTGAGGGAGTGGAGGGAGATGAGGAAACATGGGAAGGAACGATTTGCCCCACACAGGCTGTTTATCAGACCCTGACTCATTAAATGGGGCAGGTTTTTGGTCTCTGTCACCGCCCGAGGCTGCAGGGGGTGATGGGGGGCTCGGCTGGTTTGCACAAGCCGCAGCCTGCCACGGGCTCGGGCAGGACAGGAGGTGCAGGGGGGGAGATGGGGCACTCACACCAGCTGGCCCCAACCTTTCCTTTCCTCCCCTGGCCCGTTGGTGCCATCAGCACCCCCACAGAGCCCTCCTGCTGCCCCCCCTCTGCAGGGCACCGCTGCCCATCCGCCGGGCAGCGCAGACCCCAGCAGGGTTGGTTCTGGTGGCACAGGGGAGCTGGAAGAGCCTGGACCAGTGTCACCAGTGTCACCAGTGGCTGCTTCCCAGTAAAGCCACCCGCTGCCCCGCAGAGCCCAGTGCACGGCTTCAGAGCCCCGTTATCCCCCACTCCAAAGGCTCCTGCAGACAGAGGTGCCCAGGAACAGCGCGGTGCCATCAGGATGCTCTGGGCAGGTTTCTGGCCTCCCTTCTCCCTGGACACCTCGCTCCTGGATGGATGTGGGGTGGTCCCGTGGTGGCACAGACCCCCTGGGAGCGGGGCCCTGGGAACCCGCACCCCGCGCTCGGGGCTGGATTACGACAGCGGTGCTGTGCACCAGCCGGCCCCCAGTTTTGACTTCCTTGCAGCATGAATTTCACAACCCCTGCGCTAGTTTGTGTCTCAGCTGTTGCTGTAGATACTGCAGCTTCTGCCTCTGCCTGTTTTCTTGTTTTTCTCCCCTCTCTCTGGTCTTACAGACGTAAAAGCTGAGGGAGCGCACACGTTCAGGGCTCGCAGAGGAAGCTGTGGTCTGCGCCTCGCAGAGCAGTGGCAGTGGCAGAGTCAGGCTGTGGTTAGCGACTGTTTGTTTGTTTTGCTGGGTGGCAGCAGGTGCTACACAAAGTCGGGGTGTTTGGGGAAAGGCAGAAGGGTTGTGTCGCTCGCAGGGGCTGGGGGTTGGAGCCCTGCAACATTAACCCTGTTGTTTGTAAGCACAAGAAGCAGGATGCAGTGGAGAGAGAGAATGACCTTGCTTTAGCCTTTCAACATTAAGATTAAAGTCTTTCAAGTTTCTTACTTCATTTTCATTTCCCGTGTCACGTCTTGAAGACCTTCCTATCAAGAAGTGCAGGAGGGCGACAGCAAAGCAGTGCCAGGAACCCAGAGGTGTTCACCAAACCCCTGCGAGCGCTCGAGGAGAGCCCCAAGGGGTTATTAAAATCCCTCGCTGTGCTGCAAGGACATATCAAAGCATATAGGCAGAGTCTATAGCATATGCAGAAAAATGTATTTAAAGGGTTACGCTCTGTCATTTACTATGAACTATTTTAAAATTTCCCGTCTCACAAGAAACTACCAGTGCGCTAAAAATTCTTCACTGAAAAGCTCATGTTTGTATCATCTCTTGGCTGACACCGGTTGCTAACGTGATGCTACAGCATTTGGGCTCTGCTGGCGCCACGTGCGTCCGGGAATGTTTGTCTCCATCACCCTTCCACGCTGCTCTTCTCCACGGGCTCTGGGCGTGCTGGGTCCCACGCAGCTGCAGGAGACTCGGGCTCTTCAACTCTTTCTATTCTATGGGACTAAGAGTGAAATAGCAGGACTGAGGGCCCTGTGTTGAAGTAAAAGGGTGTTTCTGGGTGAGGGGGGCAGCTCTGAGGGAGCAGTGCGGGGGGGGCGGTGGGCAGAGCCCCTGTCAGCAGGAGGTGTGTGATGTCCCCAAAGGGGGTCTCCGTGTCCCGGGGTCTGTCACAGCCTGGGCTGGAGGAGAGGAGCAGGAGTCGGGCTGCGTCTGAGAGGAAAAGATGCCTTGAACTTTAATCCAGGTTATTTACATCGTTTTTCCTCTTTTTTCTATTTTTTTTTTTTTTTAAGTCAGGTTCACAGATTTAATTGGCACTC
>NW_015090957.1:1536668-1541768 GCF_001431845.1 Calidris pugnax | reverse complement strand
TTCCGTTTTTTTCTCCCTCACCCAGGTGGGAGGCTTCCTGCTCGTGCTGGTCCATGGGCCCCCGGTCCCCCTGCCCCCGAGCAGGCTGGTGGGGGGGGGGGGTGTCCTACTGGGCACAATTTTCGGGATTAATTTTTGCTCTCTGCTTCACAGGTTTGCTTCTGTGCTCCTTCCTGGCCTTACACACTGCGAGCAATTAAATCCTCTAAAGAGTGTGAATTATCTGCTATTAAAAGCGCACTCCAGAGCGTATCTCTATATATTTTTAAAATTGTTCGTTTGAAATAGAATCCCTTATACATTCTGATATTTATTGCTGTTGTTTCCTTGCTTACCAACATTGCATTTGACATAAATATACCGTGTGTGTGCAGTTATCACTTCGGACACCATTAGCTGACCAGTTTGGCCCCTCTGAAGGTGCTTTTTACGGAGGAGAGACCTCGCAGGAGGGTCAGGCTGTGGGACCCAGCTCTGCTCCCCCCGGGCAAACCCTCAGCCTCACGGTCTTGCCCCACTCAAAACTGGGCAAAAAAGGCTGAATAAAAACCTTTGAGATACCTTTGGTGTAGGTCTGGGAAGGACAGGGGCAGTCTCAGTGAAAACATTGTCCAAACTAAATCTATCTTGGCTGTGGGTTTGTATTTAAGTATTTGGGGGACCTGTTTGGAGGAGGATTTGGCCTGACCAGGCTCTGGGAGGGGTTTCCACCTGCTCCTTTCTGAGCTCTCCTGATTGCAATATTGGAAACAGCTGTGAGGGGCTTGGGGTCCTCCCCGGGGCAGGAGAACAGCCAGCAAAAGGGAGAAGAAAGAGGAAAACTGGTTCTGTGCCTGCAGTCTCCCCCCAGGTACAGTTTATTTAATGTATTTTACTTCTGGTGGAGCACAGGTTGCTGCAGGAGTTACTGGAGGAGGGGGAGGGTCTTGCAGGCAGGGCTCGCAGAGGAAGCTGTGGTCTGCGCCTCGCAGAGCAGTGGCAGTGGCAGAGTCAGGCTGTGGTTAGCGACTGTTTGTTTGTTTTGCTGGGTGGCAGCAGGTGCTACACAAAGTCGGGGTGTTTGGGGAAAGGCAGAAGGGTTGTGTCGCTCGCAGGGGCTGGGGGTTGGAGCCCTGCAACATTAACCCTGTTGTTTGTAAGCACAAGAAGCAGGATGCAGTGGAGAGAGAGAATGACCTTGCTTTAGCCTTTCAACATTAAGATTAAAGTCTTTCAAGTTTCTTACTTCATTTTCATTTCCCGTGTCACGTCTTGAAGACCTTCCTATCAAGAAGTGCAGGAGGGCGACAGCAAAGCAGTGCCAGGAACCCAGAGGTGTTCACCAAACCCCTGCGAGCGCTCGAGGAGAGCCCCAAGGGGTTATTAAAATCCCTCGCTGTGCTGCAAGGACATATCAAAGCATATAGGCAGAGTCTATAGCATATGCAGAAAAATGTATTTAAAGGGTTACGCTCTGTCATTTACTATGAACTATTTTAAAATTTCCCGTCTCACAAGAAACTACCAGTGCGCTAAAAATTCTTCACTGAAAAGCTCATGTTTGTATCATCTCTTGGCTGACACCGGTTGCTAACGTGATGCTACAGCATTTGGGCTCTGCTGGCGCCACGTGCGTCCGGGAATGTTTGTCTCCATCACCCTTCCACGCTGCTCTTCTCCACGGGCTCTGGGCGTGCTGGGTCCCACGCAGCTGCAGGAGACTCGGGCTCTTCAACTCTTTCTATTCTATGGGACTAAGAGTGAAATAGCAGGACTGAGGGCCCTGTGTTGAAGTAAAAGGGTGTTTCTGGGTGAGGGGGGCAGCTCTGAGGGAGCAGTGCGGGGGGGGCGGTGGGCAGAGCCCCTGTCAGCAGGAGGTGTGTGATGTCCCCAAAGGGGGTCTCCGTGTCCCGGGGTCTGTCACAGCCTGGGCTGGAGGAGAGGAGCAGGAGTCGGGCTGCGTCTGAGAGGAAAAGATGCCTTGAACTTTAATCCAGGTTATTTACATCGTTTTTCCTCTTTTTTCTATTTTTTTTTTTTTTTAAGTCAGGTTCACAGATTTAATTGGCACTCTGTGCGAGAGGTTTAATTTCCTGTGTCAGGATGTTATTTTTAATTACTGTGACCAGGATTTGGTCAGGCTTCCGTTTTTTTCTCACTCGCCCAGGTGGGAGGCTTCCTGCTCGTGCTGGTCCATGGGCCCCCGGTACCCCTGCCCCCGAGCAGGCTGGTGGGGGGGGGGGGGGGGGGGGGGGGGGGGTCCCACTGGGCACAATTTTCAGGATTAATTTTTGCTCTCTGCTTCACAAGTTTGCTTCTGTGCTCCCTTCCTGGCCGTACACACTGTGAGCAATTAAATCCTCTAAAGAGTGTGAATTATCTGCTATTAAAAGCGCACTCCAGAGCGTACCTCTATATATTTTTAAAATTGCTCGTTTGAAATAGAATCCCTTATACATTCTGATATTTATTGCTGTTGTTTCCTTGCTTACCAACATTGCATTTGACATAAATATACCGTGTGTGTGCAGTTATCACTTCGGACACCATTAGCTGACCAGTTTGGCCCCTCTGAAGGTGCTTTTTACGGAGGAGAGACCTCGCAGGAGGGTCAGGCTGTGGGACCCAGCTCTGCTCCCCCCGGGCAAACCCTCAGCCTCACGGTCTTGCCCCACTCAAAACTGGGCAAAAAAGGCTGAATAAAAACCTTTGAGATACCTTTGGTGTAGGTCTGGGAAGGACAGGGGCAGTCTCAGTGAAAACATTGTCCAAACTAAATCTATCTTGGCTGTGGGTTTGTATTTAAGTATTTGGGGGAGCTGTTTGGATGAGGATTTGGCCTGACCAGGCTCTGGGAGGGGTTTCCACCTGCTCCTTTCTGAGCTCTCCTGATTGCAATATTGGAAACAGCTGTGAGGGGCTTGGGGTCCTCCCCGGGGCAGGAGAACAGCCAGCAAAAGGGAGAAGAAAGAGGAAAACTGGTTCTGTGCCTGCAGTCTCCCCCCAGGTACAGTTTATTTAATGTATTTTACTTCTGGTGGAGCACAGGTTGCTGCAGGAGTGACCGGAGGAGGGGGGGTCTTGCAGGGGTGGGCACGGGTGTCCCTGAAGCTGCAGTTTGGGGGTTTCAAGCGAGGGCAGGAACAAAGCCCCTCTCTGGTTTATGAGCAGTCGAGGTTTGAGCAGAAAAGGGCCTGTTTTGTGAGCAGCAGGGGGGTGACTGCCAGGGTGGGGAGGGCAGAAACGGCTCTGCACCCCGGGCTGCATGGGGTGGGGTTTTATTTCGGGCTTTTCTGCCTGTGCCCGGGGGGGACCCCGGCTTCGTGCTGCCTTCCCCTGGCAGTGCTGGTGTCCTTCTCCTGGTGGGACGGGTTCCCAGGAGCCCACCCCAGCGTCACGGTGGGTCTGCAGCTCCCGATAGCGCCGGGGGTGCCCCGCCGTGGGGCTGGACCCTGTGTGTGGCTGGTGCTGATAAACCCGTGTTGCTGCAGCCCAGGGAGGAAGATTCATGTTGGGCCAGGGGAGGTTCAGGTTGGATATTAGAAAAAAAATTGACACTGAAAGGGTTATCAAGCCTTGGAATGGGCTGCCCAGGGACGTGGTTGAGGCACCATCCCTGGAGGTGTTCTAAAGAGGGGTTGACATGGTGCTGGGGGACATGGTTTAATGATGTGGTTTTTGTCAGAGTTGTGTTGACAGTTGGACTAGATGATCTTGGAGATCCCTTCCAACTGAGATGATTCTATGGTTCTAAGATTCGGGCGCAGTGGGGTGTTGGGTGCCTGTTACTGGTGCAGTGAGGGCAAACGTGGAGCACACCCCTGGGGCTGCAGCAGGAGGAGGGGAAGGGAGTGATTTCCCGGTGCCTGGGAAGGAGCTGGCTTCTCCGGGGGTCCAGCCCCCAGCGGGACATGGGCTGTGGCTCCCTGCATGTTTTCCCATTTCAAGTGTCCCAGAGTAAGCACTGCGAAGGCTGTCTCACCCCCCAGCACTGCTTTGGGAGGAGCAGCAGGGACACATCCTGTCCCTCACCCACAGGGATGCGCCCTGTCCCATGGTGGGGGGTGCCGGGATGTGGGGGACACCCCGCTCTGCTCCTCCCTCCTCTCCCTGTGACCCCAAACCCGGCACCAGCTCCCCGGGGGAAGGCAGGGTGGGAATGTGCCGGGCAGCCATGGCAGCGCCCGCGGATGAGCGGAGGTGGCCGCGCGTGTTGGGATGGCCTCGGGTCACCGCTGGGCTCCGGCTGCCAGGGCCGGCTCCGGCCGGGACACACAGCCACTGTGTGGTCACCGCCGGCAGAGAGAGGCAGGGATGGGGACCTGGGAGGGGACCTGGGGTCACTCTGGTGGAGCGCCGTGCCCAGGAGCTGATGGAAGGCTCTGGCAGCAGGTTTGGCTGAGTGACGGTGTCAGGATGGGACCGTGTCACCTTCTTCCTGTCCTTCAGGCCATCACACCCCTCACTGCAGTGTCTGGGCAAGTGTTTGCCGTCAGTTCATACCCACTGGAGGTGTAACCAGAGGCAAATCAGGAGCAGGGAGGCAGGAGGGTGGGTGCCAGGAGCAGAGGGTGATGCTCAGCACCCCGGTTTGCTGTCACCCAACTGGGTCTCGTCAGCCTTTGGGGCTGGTGGGGGCCGTCCCGCTGCCAGCCCCACCGCGGGTAGAGTAGAAAAAGCCGTTCACGACGTTAATGAAAGCTCTGACAAAAGGGAAGTGAAGGAAACTATTGTCTCCCCGGCCTTGTTCTCATAATGTCTGTGTGTAATAAGTCTTTTGGTGATGCTTGTGGCTTCTGTGACAAAGCAGTGATTTAGGGGGCTGTCTTTACAGAGGCAGAGCAGCTCACACGGGCCAAAGTGCTGGTGAGTAATATTTTACCACAAATTGTTGTAACTGGAGCTTGACAACTGCAGTAGGAAGGAGGGTGGGGGATTGCATGTGATTTATTAGATGACTTACTGCAATTTGCAAGAGGGAGCTTTGTGCTGGTGCGACCAGGGCTTTGCAAACCCTGCGAGTAGGAGCCGGGGAGGGAAAGCTCAGCGTTTCGCTGCGGGGATCCCCGGGGGGGGCACACACAGCCCCCCTGCAAACGGCTTCTCCAGCCCCCGACACCT
>NW_015090957.1:1516339-1529298 GCF_001431845.1 Calidris pugnax | reverse complement strand
AGGCTGGTGGGGGGGGGGGTGTCCTACTGGGCACAATTTTCGGGATTAATTTTTGCTCTCTGCTTCACAGGTTTGCTTCTGTGCTCCTTCCTGGCCTTACACACTGCGAGCAATTAAATCCTCTAAAGAGTGTGAATTATCTGCTATTAAAAGCGCACTCCAGAGCGTATCTCTATATATTTTTAAAATTGTTCGTTTGAAATAGAATCCCTTATACATTCTGATATTTATTGCTGTTGTTTCCTTGCTTACCAACATTGCATTTGACATAAATATACCGTGTGTGTGCAGTTATCACTTCGGACACCATTAGCTGACCAGTTTGGCCCCTCTGAAGGTGCTTTTTACGGAGGAGAGACCTCGCAGGAGGGTCAGGCTGTGGGACCCAGCTCTGCTCCCCCCGGGCAAACCCTCAGCCTCACGGTCTTGCCCCACTCAAAACTGGGCAAAAAAGGCTGAATAAAAACCTTTGAGATACCTTTGGTGTAGGTCTGGGAAGGACAGGGGCAGTCTCAGTGAAAACATTGTCCAAACTAAATCTATCTTGGCTGTGGGTTTGTATTTAAGTATTTGGGGGACCTGTTTGGAGGAGGATTTGGCCTGACCAGGCTCTGGGAGGGGTTTCCACCTGCTCCTTTCTGAGCTCTCCTGATTGCAATATTGGAAACAGCTGTGAGGGGCTTGGGGTCCTCCCCGGGGCAGGAGAACAGCCAGCAAAAGGGAGAAGAAAGAGGAAAACTGGTTCTGTGCCTGCAGTCTCCCCCCAGGTACAGTTTATTTAATGTATTTTACTTCTGGTGGAGCACAGGTTGCTGCAGGAGTTACTGGAGGAGGGGGAGGGTCTTGCAGGGGTGGGCACGAGTGTCCCTGAAGCTGCAGTTTGGGGTTTTCAAGCGAGGGCAGGAACAAAGCCCCCCTCTGCCTTATGAGCAGTCGAGGTTTGAGCAGAAAAGGGCCTGTTTTGTGAGCAGCAGGGGGGTGACTGCCAGGGTGGGGAGGGCAGAGATGGCTCTGCACCCCGGAGTGCACGGGGTTTTACTTGGGGCTTTTCTGCCTGTGTCTGGGGGGGACACCCAGCTTCGTGCTGCCTTCCCCTGGCAGTGCTGGTGTCCTTCTCCTGGTGGGACGGGTTCCCAGGAGCCCACCCCGGCGTCACGGCGGGTCTGCAGCTCCCGATAGCGCCGGGGGTGCCCCGCCGTGGGGTGTGGGGCTGGACCTGTGTGTGACTGGTGCTGATAAACCCGTGTTGCTGCAGCCCAGGGAGGAAGATTCATGTTGTGCCAAGGGAGGTTCAGGTTGGATATTAGAAAAAAAAGTGACACTGAAAGGGTTATCAAGCCTTGGAATGGGCTGCCCAGGGACATGGTTGAGGCACCATCCCTGGAGGTGTTCTAAAGAGGGGTTGACATGGTGCTGGGGGACATGGTTTAGTGATGTGGTTTTTGTCAGAGTTGTGTTGACACAGCTTCGTGCTGCCTTCCCCTGGCAGTGCTGGTGTCCTTCTCCTGGTGGGACGGGTTCCCAGGAGCCCACCCCGGCGTCACGGCGGGTCTGCAGCTCCCGGGGTTTTCAAGCGAGGGCAGGAACAAAGCCCCCCTCTGCCTTATGAGCAGTCGAGGTTTGAGCAGAAAAGTGCCTGTTTTGTGAGCAGCAGGGGGGTGACTGCCAGGGTGGGGAGGGCAGAGATGGCTCTGCACCCCGGAGTGCACGGGGTTTTACTTGGGGCTTTTCTGCCTGTGTCTGGGGGGGACACCCAGCTTCGTGCTGCCTTCCCCTGGCAGTGCTGGTGTCCTTCTCCTGGTGGGACGGGTTCCCAGGAGCCCACCCCAGCGTCACGGTGGGTCTGCAGCTCCCGATAGCGCCGGGGGTGCCCCGCCGTGGGGCTGGACCCTGTGTGTGGCTGGTGCTGATAAACCCGTGTTGCTGCAGCCCAGGGAGGAAGATTCATGTTGGGCCAGGGGAGGTTCAGGTTGGATATTAGAAAAAAAATTGACACTGAAAGGGTTATCAAGCCTTGGAATGGGCTGCCCAGGGACGTGGTTGAGGCACCATCCCTGGAGGTGTTCTAAAGAGGGGTTGACATGGTGCTGGGGGACATGGTTTAATGATGTGGTTTTTGTCAGAGTTGTGTTGACAGTTGGACTAGATGATCTTGGAGATCCCTTCCAACTGAGATGATTCTATGGTTCTAAGATTCGGGCGCAGTGGGGTGTTGGGTGCCTGTTACTGGTGCAGTGAGGGCAAACGTGGAGCACACCCCTGGGGCTGCAGCAGGAGGAGGGGAAGGGAGTGATTTCCCGGTGCCTGGGAAGGAGCTGGCTCCTCCGGGGGTCCAGCCCCCAGCGGGACATGGGCTGTGGCTCCCTGCATGTTTTCCCATTTCAAGTGTCCCAGAGTAAGCACTGCGAAGGCTGTCTCACCCCCCAGCACTGCTTTGGGAGGAGCAGCAGGGACACATCCTGTCCCTCACCCACAGGGATGCGCCCTGTCCCATGGTGGGGGGTGCCGGGATGTGGGGGACACCCCGCTCTGCTCCTCCCTCCTCTCCCTGTGACCCCAAACCCGGCACCAGCTCCCCGGGGGAAGGCAGGGTGGGAATGTGCCGGGCAGCCATGGCAGCGCCCGCGGATGAGCGGAGGTGGCCGCGCGTGTTGGGATGGCCTCGGGTCACCGCTGGGCTCCGGCTGCCAGGGCCGGCTCCGGCCGGGACACACAGCCACTGTGTGGTCACCGCCGGCAGAGAGAGGCAGGGATGGGGACCTGGGAGGGGACCTGGGGTCACTCTGGTGGAGCGCCGTGCCCAGGAGCTGATGGAAGGCTCTGGCAGCAGGTTTGGCTGAGTGACGGTGTCAGGATGGGACCGTGTCACCTTCTTCCTGTCCTTCAGGCCATCACACCCCTCACTGCAGTGTCTGGGCAAGTGTTTGCCGTCAGTTCATACCCACTGGAGGTGTAACCAGAGGCAAATCAGGAGCAGGGAGGCAGGAGGGTGGGTGCCAGGAGCAGAGGGTGATGCTCAGCACCCCGGTTTGCTGTCACCCAACTGGGTCTCGTCACCCTTTGGGGCTGGTGGGGGCCGTCCCGCTGCCAGCCCCACCGCGGGTAGAGTAGAAAAAGCCGTTCACGACGTTAATGAAAGCTCTGACAAAAGGGAAGTGAAGGAAACTATTGTCTCCCCGGCCTTGTTCTCATAATGTCTGTGTGTAATAAGTCTTTTGGTGATGCTTGTGGCTTCTGTGACAAAGCAGTGATTTAGGGGGCTGTCTTTACAGAGGCAGAGCAGCTCACACGGGCCAAAGTGCTGGTGAGTAATATTTTACCACAAATTGTTGTAACTGGAGCTTGACAACTGCAGTAGGAAGGAGGGTGGGGGATTGCATGTGATTTATTAGATGACTTACTGCAATTTGCAAGAGGGAGCTTTGTGCTGGTGCGACCAGGGCTTTGCAAACCCTGCGAGTAGGAGCCGGGGAGGGAAAGCTCAGCGTTTCGCTGCGGGGATCCCCGGGGGGGGCACACACAGCCCCCCTGCAAACGGCTTCTCCAGCCCCCAGCACCTTGGGGTGCCCCGTGGTGGGTCCCCGCTGGGAACCGGGGCTCCTGCCTCTGGGTCTGGACATCGAGTGTGAAACAACCCCCCCGGGCAGCCCCACCGCCTCTCCCAGCCCTCACACCACGCCAGAAGCTAAAGGGAAGGTTTCCAAAGCCGACCTGTGAGGCGTCTTGGAGATGGGCTTTGGGGAGGGAGGGAGGGAGGCTGCTGCTGGGGCTTGCATCACTCCGAAAATTCAGGTCATGTTTACTACGGGCAGCTGGAAAATGATGATCTCAGATGCTAACAAGTAACATCTGAAGGGAAGCGTTGAAATGTTCAAGCTGTTTTGTAAGCACCTACTTCACTTTTTTCCAAATCCAGTTTAGCTATTTTTAAAGATTCATTTGTCCTCCTCAGTACCTGATGTCGGCTTATCTGAAAAAAGTGAAAAGGAACAGGAGATTGCCCTTCCTTTTAATTTCAAATGGAAAAAGTGATTTTGTTGTTTTGTTTTTTAAAAAGACCCCAAAACAAACAAACCAACCCACTGTACAGCTTCCTCTGCTGCAGACAGGACAGATACCTACGGTCTGAGGGCTTTTTGTCCTTCTGCGAGCTGACCTTGTGTAATTTCCTTTATTTACATTTGGCTGGCACTGGCCTCATTCACTACAAGAGTTTATTCAAGCCCTTTGCAGAGGAATAGCTGGGCTCCTACAAGTGAGTTCTGCCCCACGCTGCCCTCCTGTTTGCTGGTACACAGTAGATACATGCTGCTACTGAATAAAAATTACTATTCTTACCACCCTATTCTGTTCTGGCCTTAACGCCTTTGTACCAGGGTAACAGAGGACGTTGTGGGCAATTAATTTAAACCAGGTGGGAAAAGTTACTCAAAATAGTTTCTGTGCAGGGAGACAAGGGATAGTGCTGCAGCTTTATGAGCTTTTATTTATGTGAGCAGTCTGCAGCCTTTGTAATGCTTTTTTCTTTGGAGGGGGGTTGTTTTTGAGGAAGCTGTTGCAAATAGTGTTTGTTCACTGCTGTAATTGAGCCAGTCTCAAATCTGGAGACAGATCAGCTTCCCGGGACTTTGGTATTTGCGTTAAGTCTGCGCCGCTTGCGTGCGCCGTCACCCCTGGTCCGGGGCTTTTGCAACCAGAATGAAAACAAATTGCACTTAATTATGTATCGGTGGCGTGATGACTCCTTCAAGTAGTTGGGCTGCAAATCGAATGCCTGCCTTGGTATGTGGGGCTAAGCAGCAGGGCAGCGATTCCCCGCGGAGGGCTGGGTGATGCTGGGGGTTACGGGCTGAGCGGGGAAGGGCGTTCCTCAGCTGGTGTAAAAAAGAATGAAGTTTGAGGGAGAGAAAATTGCCCTTTAGTGCGACTACCCTGCTATTTAGTAGCTTGATTTCTGATACATGAGCTGCCTAGCCTGGCGTGGAGAAAGCGTTCTGCAATTCAGAAATGATAAAATAATTACAGGATTGCGTGCTGCTTGAAGACACGAGGATAATGTTCCCAAGTGCCACCAATTCAGTTACCACTCAGGAGAAGAAAAGGCTCCTTTTCTAATCAGGCCTCCCCGGGTAAGGGTTTACAAGAGGACCCTTGAGGTCAGCACTAATCTACCAGCTTCCAAGCAGCTCCTTTAAAAGCAGCAGGATTGCCCAATTCCCAGGGTAAACACGCTCCTCGGGGCTGAGGAAGCTGCATGTGACTGTGGCCGGACCCACGGGGCAAAGGGTGGCCCAGCCTGGTCCTAGGGATGGAGGAGAGGGAGAGGAGGAAGCTTTCTTCATTTTCTTTATTTAAAAAAAGAAAAAAAAAAAAAAAAGGAAAAAAAAAAAAGGAAAAAGTTTATTGCAAAACTCAGTGTTTTCGAGTATTTCCAGAGTCCACGGGGTAGGTTACAAACAGCTCGGTCAATCCCGCTGTGAACGCATTAAAGCCTGTTCCTGGGGCTGCTGCACCCGCACACACACAAACGCACACACTCCCCTGCTCGTGCCACCACGGACAGGAACAGAAACGTGGGGTGAGGTCAGTGACAAACCCATTATTTGATCTGTATTGAAACTGCGGTAAGAAAAAAAAATATAATAAAAATAATTAAATTACAGTAGAACCTCGCAAATCTGCAGAGCAGGGAGCTTCCACACACACGCAACACCTGGAGGCCTTATTCCACTTCCAAGCAGAGGTGTAACAGCAAAGTGCTGTAGTGAGGTCTCGTGTCACAAAGACTTCAATAATCTTACAATGACAGGCTACAGAACATTTACCAGAATGCTTGAAGTATCATAAATTAACAATAAATAAACAAAAGGTACACCTTAACGCAACGTCGCCGTTTGTTCATTTACTCACTGACTCACAGAACTCGAGGTGTCTGTGAGGGCTCTTCCAGTCCCGGGTGCAAGGCAGCGAGGTCCTGCTGGCCGTGATAAAGTGCTGAGGCAGAGGAAGGGCGCGAGACGCGGGTCTCGGGCAGTGAGGATGAATTGCTCGAGCCACTTGGTTGCAAGAGTGCCTGGTGTGTCTTTTTTTTTTTGTTTGGTTTTTTTTTTTTTTTTTTGGACATCTAAGACAGAAAAAACAAATCAAGCACCTTCCCAGAAAGAGTTGTGTTTTTTTTTTTTAACAGATTGTCCCACACTTCTATGGCTGGTGAAATGCAGACAGGTCAGCGTAGCAGTTAATGCATGATGCCACTTCCACTTAAATACACAGAAATGTTGGTTTGGGGGGGGTTGGGTTTTTCCCCCCCCCTCCCAACCAGAACAGACTTGTTTTATTTGTCCCCCTGAGTTGCTGAGAGGCGTTAAGATGCATATAGGTGGGTAAGCAAGCTCGTGTCACTGTGAGGAGGGGTCAGACTAAAGGAACAGCCAGCACCTTGGCTCCCAACGCTCCCTCCGTGCCTGCCATGGGCACAGGCTCCCTTTCCCACTGAAGTCAGCAGCAAAAAAAAAAAAAATTAAAAATCAACTAGGAAGCCTTTTGCAGACACTGGGGAGCTGGGGACGGGGGTACGGGTCCCAGCGGCCGCCCCGTGCCCGCGGGGGTGGCACATGGTGATGGGCTGGGTAACTGGGGGGGGTCCCCCCCTCCTTCTGCGATGGGGCAGAGGGCTCCTGGAACCCCCAGGGGAAGGGTTGGGGCACATTAAGACATCCTGGGCCCATGCTCCCTGCGGGGTGGGCTGGTGAGGGCAGCAGAGCTGGGTCCATGGACACCAGCTGAGGCCTTGTGGAAAGAGATGCTGGATCTGGAGTTTATTATTATTTTTTTTTCTCCTTTTTAAAATAAAAACTGGGTTACCCAAGACCTACCTATTAAAAACAGCTACACTCTATGCTGTAAGAGTAAGTTTCCCCAACAATTTCACAAGCTAGCAGAACAAGATTGGTAGTGAAGAGATTGATGTAAAGACAGGTTTCCATTATGCAAAAGATCATTTTTCCTCTCCTGTTATTTAAGCTAACCTCCTTTTACAATCTTAGAATAAATTAATAAATACTAGTTAAATTAGAAACAGTACATCAGATCTGGCTATCAATAGAAAACAGTTATAAGGATCCAATGGGGAGGAGAAAAATGATCTTATGAAATATGTGCAGTAATAACTGGCCATAAAGACATACGGAGCCTCCCATTTCCCAGCATTTGTGATGTTCAAGTTAATTAGAAGAACACTAGCAATGGTTTCAGTCAGGTATCTAGCCTAGCCTCCTCCTCAGATCTCAAACACGAGTCTGTGCTCTTCCAGAGGAGGTTCTGCTGGCTACTGGTGGTGTGTGGTGTAGGAAATGCTCATCTCCAGTTCATAGCGCGGGTGTTTCGACGGCGCGGGGCTGCGGCAGGGGCTGGGTGAGCACAGGCAGAGCCTGAGCTGCTGCTGCTCTTGCTGCTCTCAGTTTTTCTGGGATCAGTCGAACCTTTGCCTGTGTTTGTTATTGGGAAAGCAGGAGTGCGCATCACATCTTCATGCTAGACAGAAGTTACTCTTATGTGGTTATCCCTATTTTCTATGGAGCTTCCCGTTGTTGGTTAAAAAAGTTCTTTCTAATAATAATTAAAAAAAAAAAAAGAAGAGTTGTTGGTAGCAACTGTTCACATTTAAAATTTCACATTCCCTTTAGAATGTAGTTTTAAAACGTGGAGCAGAGCTGACGGTTCCCCAGTCTCACGCCGAGTACATTAGATGGAGAAGGAGCAGGGTTTTTTTTTTTATGCCGCGCTGTCACTGGCTTTTCCTGAATTTTCTGCTTTTCCGATATCCATTTCAATAAAGTCATCTGGTAGGTCTGGTGGGACCTGGGCCACGCTCTCCTCTGGGCGCTGCTGCTGGCGCTGGCACAGCCCGGCCTTGCAGGGTCTCACCAGGGAGAGGAACACGGCGCCCAGGACCATGCCAGCAGCACAGGAGTAAAAGGCTGAGCTGTAGTTCTGTGTCGTATCCACTAAGACACCTACGGAAAACACATTTACAGCCGTTACCCACAACCCGCTCTCCCTCGCCCGTCCCCCCCCCCCTCCTGCAGGGTTTTTAATCCGGGTACCGCTGCATCCTTTCATTTGTGATCAGAAGGGACTCCCTGTCAAACAGATGCTGCCTGGGAGCAAGAGCACCGTGTTCAGGGGCACGTAGTGTTCTCTTCAGGCAAGTCCAAAACCCTTTGGGCACCGCAGGGACGTGAAGTCCAAGATGCATCAGGCATCTTGTCATGAAGGCAGAGGCTGGGCCATTCTGCAGGGCAGGGACGCAGGCACAGCCAGAGCCACCCGCTCCTGCGCGCGCTACAGCCTGAAGCGGTGCCAGTTTTGGGTTTCTGAGAGGAGCAGGGGAGCGCTGCAGCATCCTCCTCCCCTCCGAGGGGGGGACTCTGCAGAGCTGCATTGCAGCAGCACTCTGCCCCCGAGAGCCTCCCAGCACTGGCTGCAGGGCGTTTGGGGTAGCACTTAACAATTAGCGCTGCCAGAACACTTTCTAGACAGAGATGGGCTGTCAAACATACCAAAAAAAAAATAGATTAAAGTTTTAGAGTTACCTGCAAGGGGTGGTCCAGCCAACCCAGCTAAGCTTTGAATGAAGACGTAGACTCCAGCTGCAGAAGACATCTTTGCGATGCCCACCACGTCGTCTTCTGCCAGGAGGGGGATATGGGTGCCCGCTACCGTCCCCAGCATGAACCCAAAAAATACGCTACATGTCATCAAGCCCCAGAATTCAGAGGCAAAAGGGAAGGCAAACAAGGCTACTGAGAGCAGGACAACGCAGATGAGTTCGATGTAGATCTTGCGGATGGGCTTTTTGTTGAGGACCCAGCCGGCTGAGATTCTTCCAAAGACCTCTGCGATGGCCATGGCAGACAGTATGTACGCAGAGTGGTCCTTGCCGATGCCAAGGCTGAGGCTGAGGGGAATGATGTAGAGGGAGGGAGCGAAGAAGCCCAGGGTAGCGAACAGGCCAAAGAATGCATAACAGATAAAGCTACAGTCTCTCATCACAGAAAAGTCCAGTAGTTTGGTTTTTGGTTCTGGAGGGGTGCTGTTATTGTCGACAAGGATCTGTACGTGTTCCTTTGGTTCTTCACTTTTCGGCTCTGCTTTGGTTTTTCCAGGCACATTGCTGGGTGAGGTAGTTATTTCTACTCCTGAGTCTATGGACTCTATTGAGGTGCGTGTTTGCTCATTTTCAAGCATGTACTTTGTCTCCGTGGGCTCTTCTGGAGGCTGCGCTTTCACTTCTTCTTGCTCTTTGATGATGATGGGTCGCAGCAGCGATCCGCAGATGACGATGCTCAGCTGCAGCACCCCCACAGACAGGAGGCTGTATCTCCAGCCAATCTGCTCCTTCAGAGCAGTAATTGCTGAGGGAAGAGGGCAGAAGAAGAAGAAAGTATAACTGGAAAAGCCTGCAGTTACACCAAGGAGCTATCCGAGTCTACAGCTAGGGAAGGAGCTGCATCACTGGAGGGTCCCAAGCCCCCCAGCTCTTGCAGGGGCCTCTCGGGGGGGTCCCCAGGGCCACCCAGGGGTCTGGTACCCATGTTCCTCCCATTGGCAGCAGCAGACAAGAGCTAGAAGTTGCATTTAAGATCTGGCTAGCGGAAGCTATCCTCTGGGTAGCCACTTTTGAGGTCCCAGTGACTCTGGGATGCGCAGGAACGAAGGTGGTGTTATTTTTAGTGAATGAGAGCAAACTCAACATTGGAGTTTCCTCTCTCTGCCGACCCCACCCTGAAACCAGCTACTAGAGGAAGTCTCTTAGCTCTGCTCAAAGGTGCTTGTCACTGCTCTGTTACAAGCCTTCACTTGCAATGGGTAGGGGCTGAAAGCCTGCAGGGCCAGAAGCCCCCCCAGGCCGCAAAGGAGAGGCGGTGGCCGGGACGTGCTGCCTGGGGACAGGTCCCCACAAGGCCAGGAGCAGTCTGGCAGCCCGTGCTAAGCACAAGCCCACTAACCTTTAGGAGCAGCTATGTGTACTGCCTGTGTTTTAAATAGCTGAAGTTTCTTGGTCTTATTTTTAGCCTGCGATATCTATATAGGGAGCCCATCAGGCTGCGTATCGGGGAGGCACGTCCCGCTCTGGCAGGCGATGCTGGGAGAGCTCAGGCACCCTCAGACCCCTCTCTAGGATTACTTGTAACCCTGCCCGAGGGCAGGAGCCTCAGGGGCACGTGAGCAGCCACCTGTGGGCTCCAGCAGCTCAGGGGAAGGTCCACGGGCAGCCTGGTCTGGGTGGCTTGGGGGAAGGACGGGAGCAGTGCCAGGCTTTAGGCACGAGGGTGGGGACTCCCAGGATTTGGGCACTGTACCTGGTGCGAAGGAGAAAACAGCAAAACATTCCCCTGTGGATGCCACTGCTGTGACCAGCGAACGTCTTTTGTCAAAATACTGTGATAAAATGGTGACAGTCGGGAGGAAAGAGAGGCAGTATCCGAGGCCTGTGAATAAATGCCAAAAATTGCCATAACAACAAGTAAAGGAGGGAGAAACACCGATGCGAGAACACGTTAAGTCACTTTCCCGGTGGTTACAGTAGCATTTCGGCCAACTCGGCCAGTCACCCTGGAAGAAAATCATTGGGGAAACCAGAATGTTATTTTTTTAAATTGGAGGGGGGGAAAAGAAAAAAAAGAAAGAAAGAAAGAAAGAAAAAAAACCAAACCAAGAGACCCAACCTCCCAAACCTGCCAGATAATGCCTTCTGTTCCCCAGCAGCCAGCGGGGTCCGCTTTGAGGACCTCATCTGCTTAAAGAGTTTGAGTTGCTCCCCTACGCCAGGCAAGCTCCCGGCCACGGATGCGAGCAGGACACCCAGGCCAGATGGGAGAGGGGAGAAAAGTACCAGAAGGAGAGAGGAAAGAAGAGACAGAGGTTAGAGGATTTGACCCCGTGAAGAGCTTTCACCTCCCCAGCGATCCCAGTCAGTCGGAAGCAATGGGTACAGCTGTGCCAGCACAGGGTCTGCGGGACAGTCCCGAGGTGGTCCCCAGGGTGACACGGGGCAGCAAGCCAAGCCTGGAGCTCAGGTCACCACCTCCACCAGGAGGGTGAGCTCAGCCCAGAAGGGGCAGCAGCACTTCCCAAGCGTTCCCAGTGTGATGGGGAGTAAACCCCACCTTGGCCGAAGGCGCAGGAGCGAGCGAAGCATTTGGAAGGTCCAGGAACAGATGACTCACCAGAGATGACACCAATGGTGACATACATGTCCACAACTGTCCGGGCAAAGGAGGCGGTGACCATGCCGGTGCTGATCAGCACCCCCCCAGCCATCACCACGAAGCGGTGGCCGAAGCGATTGCTGAGGACCGTGGAGAGAGGAGCTGGATGGGTGGGAGAGGAAGAGAGCCGTGGTCAACACCCGCGTCAGCGACTTCACCAGCCACCATCTCCTCCAGAGGCTCTTCTCGTACCCCTGCCCAGGTCCCCGTCACATGCCACCTCCCCTGCCCATTGGCCTCATGCAGGGGGGTGTCACCCCGGGGCCGTCGTGGAGCACCAGCATTTAGGATGGGCTAAAAAAAAACCATCAGAAGAGGTTAGACAGGTGTGTGACAGCCTGGGACAAACCTGCACCAACACCCACCGGCACCAGTGGATCCGAGCCAGGCTCCAGTTATTTCTAATCCTTTTCACGACAAGGGGAGGTTTCAAAACTCCTGTTTTCTCCCCTTGTCGATGAGGTCAGGCCAGGCCAGTGACACGGACCATGTCCCTCTACCACACAGAGGACCCGAGTTGGGGCTCAAAGGGCTGAGATAGACATTTCTTGGTATTTCAGGCACACGCAGCCTCCGGGCTTTATGGCTGTCATTTAGAGACTGGAAAGTCACAGGTGCCAGGTGCTGGGGTGCTGAGTCAGCAGCACCACTGCTGCACCCACGCCAAACGCCTGCCCCTCTTACCTGTGAAGGTCTGTACAAACACACATATGGATATTATCCAGGATATCCTGCTGTTGGTTTCGTCAAAGCTTTCCATCAGGTCGTTAAAGAAGACACCGAATGATTTTATGATGCCATATGTTAGAGCTTCCACGAAGAAGAAAGCAAAAGCAACTGTCCAACCCCATCCTCCGTCAGGCACTTTAGTATAAACATTGGGAGCCGCGCACGACATTTTTACAGCTTTGACAGTCATTTTTGATCTGGAAAAGAGGGGAGAAGGAGCCAGGCATCAGTGTAAGCTGAATTTTGCTGAAAGAAGCACAGCCTGGCGGCTGCAGCATCCCTAAGGCCCCCCCGGTGCCCGCGCTGCCGGGGGACTACGTGCAGGAGTTGGGCTGAAGTTTCTGCCCCTGTGGCCCCAGGGGCTCGTTTCTGCTGGTGCCCTTTGAGCCCAGGACCAGGCACTGCCCGGGAGAGCTGTCCCCATCAGCAAACCCCGCACCCGGGAGCCGTCATCTGTGTTTTGGTGTGTGGGGGTGGAGGGAGGGATGCAGTTCGGGAAAGATCCACCGCAGGACCCGGTGCAGGCTGCTGGAGCTGCAGAACCCCCCGGAGCACCCGTCCTCCCCGGCCTGGGGTGGCTGATGGCACCTCTGTGTCACCCGTCTGTGCCAGGGTGGGTCAGTGCCACAACCCACCATCACACCCCGTGGGCTCCTAAACCCACCCGGGGGCCGCTGGCTCTCGGGGTGACAGTACCGCCTGGGGAACCTGCCTGTTCCCCAAAATGGCTGCTCCAGGGCTGCCAACCCCGGCTGTACCCTGACAACAGGGGTGGGGACACCCCCGCCGCCACCAGCCTCCCGTGCTGTCCCCTGCACCCCTCGGGGTCACTGCCTCCCCAGGGCAGGAGGAGGCTGAAGCCCCCGTGGGCTGCCGGGGGGATCCCCCCTTAAGGGGTGTGTGTGTGTGTGTGGGGGTGTCTCTTCAGTCCTGCCCTGTGTCACCTGGGGGCCGTGG
>NW_015090957.1:1515225-1516085 GCF_001431845.1 Calidris pugnax | reverse complement strand
CCCCCCCGGCCCCACCGGGCAACTTCCCACGGAGGAGGAGCAGGCGAGTGCGAGCGCGTCGCCCGTGGCCACCGGCGCCCACCCGGGGAGCGCGGCTGGGGGGGGGATGCGGGGACCCACCCGAGGGACGCGCTGAGGAGGTGGGGGGTGTCTCAGCACCCCAGACCCGCGGACCCCCCCGCGGTGGGTGCTCCCCCGGGGGGCAGAGGAATGGAGCCAGGCGCGGGCTCAGCATCCTCCGCTCCGCCTGCGCCCGGCTCTGCTGCTGCAGCCCGGGGGGGGGTCGGGGGGGGCAGGCAGGACCACCCCCCTGTGCCCAGGCGGGAGTTCAGCCTCTGCCCAAAGTTTGTGGGAAGCGCCTGGATGCGCCCCCCCCCCTCCCCCGAGAGGGGCAGCGATGGATCCCTGTGTCACTGCACAAGGCGCGGGGGGATGAGAGGAGGAAGCACGCTATTTAGAAGGGGAAAAAAAAAAAAAAAAGAGAGAGAAAAAAAAACCCAAACCGCAAACCTTGGCGTACACCATGTACATTTAAAAAATTAAAAGAAATTACGATGGGGGGAGGAAAAATAAAAATTAAAATGCCAGAGCTCAGGGGCCCGGCGCGGCCCCCCCTCCCCTTCCCTGCATCACTTTCCCAACATTTCAGACCTGATTTCTGCATCGCCACCGCCGCACCGGCTGCTCGGCGGGCGCCGCCAGCTAAAAATAAAGGGATGCGGGGAAAAGGAAAAAAAAAATAAAAATAAAAGGGAGGGAAGCAAAAAGGCAGGGAAAAAAAAATAAAAAATAAAAATAATTAAAAAAAAATGAAAAGGCAAACAAAGCCCCCCCTCCCCCCCCGGGCGGGAGCCCACTCA
>NW_015090957.1:1494907-1515215 GCF_001431845.1 Calidris pugnax | reverse complement strand
CGGGGTAGAGCTGGGGGGGGCGGCGGGAGGGCAAAACTCCGCCGGTGCAAAGGGAAGAGGGGAGGGCTCGGGGGGGTGAGCCCCCGCCGCACCCCGTGCTGCCCCCGGTGAGCCGCGCCGGGGGGAGTTGGGGGGCGCTGGTCCGTCCCCTCTGTCCCCCTCCCCCATGGCGGGGGCTCTCGGAGCCCGCTCCGGTTTGGGGCTGAAGTTTTGGAGCCCGTTGTTTGCAGGAAAGGCCTCGATCTCCTGGTGGCAGAGGGATGAGATGGTGCCAGCCTGGGGGGGGTGAGCAGAGGACACCCCCGCACGCTTTAGGCCCTTATTTTTGGGCAGCGTGGCCAGGATCCGGCCACCTGCATCCCTCCTCCAGGCCCCGCAGCAGCGGGATGTGGTGTTCGGAGCATCCCAGGTTCGGGATGCGGGGTTGGTGATGTCCCGGGAGCATCCCGGGGTCGGGCTGGCCACGGTCCCGTTTGCCGTGCGAGGTGCTGGGGGACGGGACGGGAGCAATTGGGACGGGATAGGAGCAACTGGGACGGGACAGGAGCAACTGGGATGGGACAGGTTGGTGATGTCCCGGGAGCATCCCGGGGTCGGGCTGGCCACGGTCCCGTTTGCCATGCGAGGTGCTGGGGGACGGGAAGGGGGGAACTGGGACAGGATAGGAGCAACTGGGATGGGATAGGAGCAACTGGGATGGGGCTGAGCACACGCTGAAGCCTGTGCCCCGTTTCTGAGGACACCAGCGTGCCCTTGTCCCCTCCGTGCTCCCGTATTGTGGGCAGTGCGTGTTGGATTTTTAGGGGAAAATGTCTCCTTTATGTAGGGAACTTAAAAATTGGGGATTTGTGAGTCAAACCCGAACCAGGCAGGACCAATTCACCACCTACATGGATGGGGGGGGAAGGCAGTGGCGGGGGGGTCAGAGGTTTGGCACGGAGAGCACGGGACAGGGGTCCTTCCCAGCAGCGCCTGGAAAGGGGTCATGGAGCTAAAGCCATGAGCACTTCAGGGTTTCCCCTAAATTTCCCTGAAATCAGTGAAAAAGCAGGAAAATGCTGACAAGCGCTGCGTTTCCCGGCTCACTCTGCCGCGGCGTCCCGGTGCTGGGCACAGAGGGATGCTGCCGGGGGGGTTTGGAGCCTGGCACCGCTGCTCGGGGGTTGTGGGCGAGTGAGTTTTGCCCACAGGTTATAGCAGGGGGCTCAGGGGGGGCAGTGACTCCCCCTCGCCCGCCCCGGGACCCCACCGCAGTTTGCTGGTTAAAGTGCAGCCTGGGGATTCTGGGTCATCCCCCTGGAAAAACCACCCGGGTTAAAATGTTCCCTGGGTGCCTCGGCCGCCAGCAAGGGCTGCCACGTGTGGTTTGGCAGGAGTCCCTTCCCCTGGTCACAATAGGAGTTGCGAGGGGGGTGGCGCAGGTAAGGGGAGCAAAATCCTGCCGATTTCTGACAAACCAGGCAAATGAGCTGTTCCTCTCACTCCAAGAAAGCTGCTGCTGGTTTCTCTCGCAGCGCTGGTCCAGCTGCCTCCACAGGCCCCTGGTGCTCTTGGCCTCACAGGGAGGTTTCAGCAGCTTCACCCCTCCCAGTCCTGTCCCAAACCAGCTAAAAATCCAGGTGCTGGGCCATGGGGCACAGTGGGGACTGTGCCCTGTGTGTCCTTGGGGAGCCCCGTGTCACCCCGTCCCGTGGGAAGCCCCTTCCTCCCAGGGGTTTTGCCTCTCCCGGGTAGGGATGAAGGGCCACCACCTTGTCTGGCCTCAAAGAGCCCATATCCCGTTACACAAGCTTTTCCTGCAGAATGGGTCCCCCTCCCCGAGCTGTAATTCCTCCTGGCAGCGACAGTGCAAGTGGTTATGGGACAACAAAAGAGGTTTGTGCCTCCAGGGGAGAAATAAGAATGCAAATATCTCTGGCATGAAAAAACAAAGGCGATTTACTCCTTGGTATTTCTTGTCAGTACTTTGCATCTGCCTCTGCTTCACCTTCTCATTCCTTTCCTTTGGGCTTTCCGACAGGACAGGGCTTCGGGGAGCGATGGGGGCTGGAGGGGCCCCGTGGGGGGGACGGGGTTGATGGTCGGGGCTGCAGCCTCTCCAGCCCGGGGGATTTGCAGCTCTGCTCTGAAATGCCTTTCCCCAAACGCTGGTTGCCCACTTTGGGGGGATTTTCCCTCGGAGAGGGTTTGGCTGTGCCTCGCCGTGATTCTTTGCACGTGCTTCTCCATCTTCCCGGGACTCTTGCCCCGTTCCCAGCCCGGGAGCGTGGTCGTGTCCGAGGGCTCCGTACGCCGCAGGGAAGGGGAGCAAGAGCCCTGTCAGTGGCATAAATCAGCCGGGAGCTGGGAAACGGGGCAGGCTGAGAACAGAAAGGGAGCGCGGGGCCCCGCTCTCCGCCGCCGGATGGGTCAGGGACTTCCAGTTCATTTATTCTGCCGGGGTTCGCCCAGCCCTGCTCGGCATGGGTAATGTTTTTTCTGAAAGACCTAGCAGTTAGATGGGTGAAAAACATTCTCCTGTCTCAGGAGCTGGCAGGAATCCTAGTAAATCTGCAGAAGTATGTTTTTGTCAGTGCTGCTTATTCTGCGAGGGGAACTAGTATAAACTATTCCAGTAGAAAACCTTTTCCTGGAATAAAGTCTTGACTCTGTTCAGAGCATTGTCAGGACAGTTGTACCGGGAAGGGAGCTTTGCTGGTAAACATCCCGGGCCCAAGGAGTGCTCACGGGGCAGGCACAGAGCTCCTGCACCCTCTGCCCCACGGAAAAACCCCTCCCCAGGCACCTGCTGCCGGGCTCAAATCGAAAACAAGATCTGTGCGAGGTTAGTTTGGAAACAAAAGGATTTGCTTGGAAACAAGGATTATTTTTTTCTGCTCCCCTGAAAGCCTGTCTGTCCCCGCTGGGATGTGCCACCAGCCATCCCCTCCAGGCTGTGGGTCCCAGTGGGGTTGGGGACAGTGCTATGGGCCACACCATGGGGGCCTGTCCCCATCCCACATCACTCAGCTTCTGCTCGCCTGCCTCAGTTTCCCTGACCCCGGCTGGCAGCAGGGGAGATGCTGGGAGCCCCTGGGGTGCTCCGGGGACAGCAGCGGGTGCCCGCTCGGGTTTGAATTCCCCATCCCCTGCTGTGTCCTTATCTCCCCGCTCCTGGCAGCTGGGACGGGGACTCCTGCCGAGGCTTTCGGGGGGAGAGCGGGGCCGGCGGCGCGGGCTTGGGCCGGAGATCAGAGGTGGGATGCCCCGGGTGGGGTGTGAGCCCCCGGGGCTGGCAGGGAACAGCGCGGCAGGGCCGGGCCTGCTTCAAAGGGCGGCAGGTTTTTCTGGGCTCGGGCTGCTGCTCTGCTCTCCAGGCAGGCGTGAAAATGTGAAAGAATGTGAAAAATGTGAAAATGATCGTGCTGGCCCCAAGATTTGTAAACTTCTGGTTAATGTGTAATAAATACATGACAGATACTCCCAGCGCTGGGCTGTGGCTGCTCGGAGGTGGTACGGCCCGTGGTGGCATCCCCCAGCCCAGGAGGCATCTCCCCTCCCCTGCCCTGAGACCAGCCTCAGGGTGTCCCGAGCAGCACTGGTTGGAGAGGCTTTGGGGCTTTTCTGAACTGGTTTAGCTGGTTTCGACTTATCCCTCATCTTTCTGTGAACCGCCTTGCCTGGCTTGCAAAAATGCCTTTTTATTTTATTTATTTAATTGTGGTGTAAAGGCTGGGGGTGCAGCCCCAGCGATGGCGGTGCCCACAGCCCAGTGCCACGCGGTGAGGAGCGCGGTGCTGGTTCTCCTGAGGCTGCTGGGTGAGATCCTGCCCCGGCAGCTCCTGGGGCTGGAACCATCCGAGCAGCATTTCCTGCTTGGCACGAAGCAAAGGTGCAGGAGTTGCTCTGGGGGAATCTCTTCTGAGTCACTTAATTTTTTGGCAAATATAGTTACAAGATGGTCCTATAAGATGGTGGCCTCGTGCTCCGCTGGGGTTTGGACCTTCTGTGGATGACGATGGTTCTGCAGGAACCTGGCAAGAGCCACGCTGGCACATCCCACCTTCCACCTCTCCTTCAAATGGCCTCTGAGCATCAGAGATCAAAAAGTTTCCCCTGACGCTAACGCATAAATTTCAGCCCTGGGTGACTTTCCCCTGTAATTCAGAGAGAAGAGTGTGTCCTTTGGAAGTGGGTTTGATTGTTTTTGTTCGCCGTGTCACCCTGGTGTCTGTCCCCCCAGCAAATGGGAAGGACAGAGGTTGGGTGGGTGAAGATGGGTTCGGCTCCCTTGGGTGCTGCTTGGTTTTTCTGGGTGGCTGCAGGTGCCAATGGGGTCCCCAGTGCAGCCCCGGGGACAGGATGGGGTCTGGAGGGTGGGATTGTGTGGTGTGGCTTCATGGAGAGGGTGAGCAGCACCCGCCTCAGGCACTGCTCAGCTGGGATGGTTACACTGAACTTTGTCATTTTGTATTTTTCCCCCAAACCCAATTCCAGGTCTGGGCGATCTCCTGCTCCCTCGCCCCACGGAGAGCCAGGGGGCTGAGATGGGGCTGGGGTCGCCCTGGGCCATGCCCGGGTTAGTCCCTGCTGTTCCAATGAAGCTGGTGACCCCAGTCCCTGCTTTCCCCCATCGACCCGGGCTCAGCCCCTGCGTGGGGGTGTTGGACCGAGGCCGGGCTGTTCCTTCCAGGCAGCCTCACCCACAGACCCACCGCGTCCTGTCCCTCTTAATTAATGTACCGAGAGCTTCGAGTACATGGAAGTTTATAAATTGATGCTCTGGGCTATGAATTATGAATGGAATCACATCCCTGATCACTGCAGTGCTACGCCAACAGTCCTGAGGCTGCTCATCTGAGCCACAGCCCAAAGCTTTTAAAGATCAAAACAGCAAAACCTGGGAATCATTTGCTTTGCCAGCTACAGACCTCTTGGCCCACGGATGGGGCTCATCGTGTTCCCTCTCCTGCCTCCTCTTGCCGCCTTTTCCTCTTTTGTTTTCCAGTAGTCCAATATTCCCTCTCCTTGCCCTCCTGGTTTGTCATGGTGATTAGTTCCCTGCTCAGCCATGTTGACCATCCCATGGGAGCTGTGTTCTCCATGGCACGTTCCTCCCCCAGGGTTGCTGGTACCAACTGGGGACGTCCCAGCTGGGTCCTGCTGGTCCCCTGGCCACCCCCACCGAGGCACAGGTCCCCACACCATCCCCGCAGCTGATGCAGAGCTGCTCACGCACGGATTGCTGGGGTTTGGGAAATCTCTGCAGCCTCATCTCCCTTTGGCCTTAACTCTCTGCTGAAGATGGTGTGGTTCATGGCTCCAGCTCTGCTGTCGGTCTTTGGGGTGTTTATCCCTGAACCTCTCCACCACTGGGAGCCTAATCCTGCCCTAATGAACTGGACGTGCTTAATCCTGTAAGCCCAGGTGTTTGTGGGGTGTTGTTGCCTCCTGGCTTTGCCTGGGGTTCTGCATTCTCACCTCTCCCTGCTCCAGGGCTGCTGCCCACGGGGGCTGTGCCGTCCCCTCCGACCCACCACCACCACCAGCTGGGGGGGAGCAGGACTAAGGTTAAAAAAAGGAGCTTTAGAAACTTGTCAGTTGTTACAAATGACGGCAAAGCCCTGCCCATTCCCCCCTTCCCCATGATGCTCTGCACCCCACAGCACCCGGGAGGGAGGGCGAGAGCTGCTCCGGGGGTGGCAGCGCCGGGGAAACCATCCCAGCCCCAGCCACGGATGCGGGAGAGGAGCTCTTGCTCTTTCCAGTCCTTTCCAGTTGAGCCACCATGAGATGGGCAGCAAAAAATACAACTTCAAAGGCAAAGTACTGGTGTCTGGATACGCTGTTCCACCCCAGGCCGGGGTGCAGGGGGGTCCTGATTGTGTCTCGTTTCTCTTGCAGGGGGGCTGCAGTGGCCGTGCGAGGCGAAGGACAGACGGGGAGTCACCAGCAGAGCCAGGGCAGTTCTCCATCCGCCTGGAACAAGGGTGGCCAGCACTTTGGCAAGCCAAGGAGCCCGTCTCTGGGGAAAGAGCTGTTTGTGGGATGCAAACATCCCCCCAGCTGCGGCCAAGGGAGAGGAGCCGTGGATCGAGCTGGCTTCGGGAGGGAAAAATACCACTTCGGTTTGGTGTCTAATTAGATATTTACCAGGAAGGAAGGAAAAGTTAAAAATAGGGTGACAGTGACTTCAAAGGGTGTTTTTGACTTCTAAGAATAACACCTTTGCTGGCGCCGATTTCAGGAATATTGGCTGTGCCTGGGTGTGAAAGACGGAGCAGACGTTGCCGCTCGGTCGGTGGCCAAGGGAGCAAACCCAGCCCCCCCGCCCCCGGCAGCACGAGGAGGGGATGTCGGTGTCGCTGCCAGGGCCCGTGGCTCAGCTGCACCCCTGGGGACACAGCGGAGGGAGTTTAGGGAAAGCAAAGCCACCGGTGCCCCGGCACGGGTCGGGGGGCATGTGTGGCACCATGGGGACCCCCTCCCCGCGGGGGGTGCTGGTGCTCGCCGTGGCGCTGGCGGGGCTCTGGGCTCCCCGAGCTACGTACGGACAGCCCAACTTCATCCTCATCCTGGCGGACGACGTGGGCTGGGGGGATCTTGGGGCCAACTGGGCAGAGACGAAGGAGACCCCGCATTTGGATGAGCTGGCAGCCGAAGGGACGAGGTAATGTCTGTGCCCATTCCCCCACCTTGTCCCAGCATCCCTGGTTACTCTGTCCCGCAGCAAAGGGGGTTTCGCTGCCGCAGGGACCAGCAGGCAGAGGGGGTTTCACTGGTTTGGTTTTGGGTGCATGGGGGGAGCACCCAGAGCTCAGCACCTGGGGGTGCAGGTCCATCCATCCCTGCTGGCATCTGTGAGCTTCATCCCCTGCTCCAGACCCTCATTGCTGGGGCAGAAGGGGACACGTGGAGGGGAGCAGGGGGGGACAGGGCAGCGTTAGACCACGCAGGGGCTTGTGAGTGAAGGGTCCTTTTGTCTCCCAGGTTCGTGGATTTCCACTCAGCTGCCTCCACTTGCTCCCCGTCCCGTGCCTCTCTGCTCACCGGGCGCCTCGGGGTGCGCAATGGGGTGACCCACAACTTCGCCGTCACGTCGGTGGGCGGCCTCCCCCTCAACGAGACCACCCTGGCCGAGGTGCTGCGGGAGGCTGGGTACAGCACGGGGGCTATAGGTAATGCCCGACGGGCCGAGGGGGTGTCCGGGGTGGGGAGATGGTGGGGAGATGGACACCAGGATGCCCATGTCCATCCCCTGTGAGGAGGTGCTGTGGGTCAGTAGGGGAAACACGCAATTAAAGGGAACTCTAAAGGACTGTGTGGGGGAGATTTTGCGTATCCCTCTCGGATTTTGCAATTCAAAGCTTAAAACCTTCCTTTTCAGACACAGGGTATTGCTTGGAGTTCAGGCCCGTCCCAGCTCTCCCTTGGAGCTCTCATTGCTTCACCTCACACGGGACGTGCTGGGTTTTCCTCAGCAAACACGACTGTGCTCAGCAGCTCTGCCCCCCGCACCCCACATCCCGGTGTGATGGTGGGGGCAGCGGGACACGCTGGATTTTCCTCAGCGAACATGACTGTGCTCAGCAGCTCTGCCCCCTGCACCCCAGTGTGATGGTGGGGGCAATGGGGGCCACTGGCCACCTGGCTTTGGGCACCCTCCTGTCGCTGTGGGTCCCCCCCAGGTGGTAGCGACCCCATTCCACCTGCAGCTCCCCTTGCTTGGCTCCCTGTGCCGGCAGAAAAGCCCTCGCTGTCTCTGGTTCCCCTTGGTCCTTGCAGGACCCCTCTGGGACGGGTGCGTTGGGGGGGGCAAACGCGTGGGGAGGGTCAGAGAGCGAAGCTGGTTGTGTGCGAGGGGTTAGAGCATCGTCTCTTCTGAACACAAACACATGAAAGAGCCTTTTAAGGCTGGAGATGGCGGAACTGCCCAGGCACGAGATACCTTGTGCGTTTTTTTCTGAGTTTCTGCAAGAAAAAAAAAAAAAAAGGCCTTCTGGAAGCACGGCCAGCACAGTCTGTCTTGTAGCCAGATTAAAGCCCCCAGCGCTGCGGGTGCCCCGTGGGGATGGTGGTGGTGGCTGGTGAGGAACTGCCCAGGCACGAGATACCTTGTGCGGTTTTTTCTGAGTTTCTGCAAGAAAAAAAAAAAAAAAGGCCTTCTGGAAGCACGGCCAGCACGGGTTTAATATTTTTCCTAGAACTTTTTTTTTTTTTTTTTTTTTTTTTTTTTTTTTTTTTTTTTTTTTTTTACAAAAAAAAAAAAAAAAAAAAAAAAAGGCCTTCTAGAAGCACGGCCAGCACAAACAGTGTGTCTTGTAGCCAGATTAAAGCCCCCAGTGCTGCGGGTGCCCTGTGGGGATGGCTGGTGGTGGCTGGTGATGGCTGCGTTAACCTCTGAAACGGTTTCTGTGGCTTCCTCACAGGCAAGTGGCACCTGGGACACCACGGCCACCATCACCCCAGCTTCCGCGGTAAGGGATGAGGCGGGGGGGGACAAGACGAGTGTCCCACGGCCGCCTTGTCCCTGCCAACACCCTCGCTCGCCCCTCAGGCTTCGACTACTACTTTGGGATCCCCTACAGCCACGACATGGGCTGCACGGACACCCCCGGCTACAACCTGCCCCCCTGCCCCCCCTGCCCACGCCACGCTGCGGCTGCCAGGTACGGGGGTGCGGGGGGGTTCGAGTGCTGGCACTGGGACCTCCAGCCCCAAGAGCTGCCCATTGATGCTCTGTGCACCCGCTTTTCTCCCCGTGGACCCTGCAGCAGGTTGGGGAGGGGGGTCGGTCCCCAGAGCATCATCCCCTTTCCGCTCCCCCCCTCAGCTGCACCTTTCTGCAAGGCCAGGAGGGCTGCCAGGCTCCGTGCCTGCTGCCACCCCCGTCCCCGCTCCGGTGACGAGCCTGGAATGGCTTCTTTCCGGCAGGGTGGCGAGGAAGGACTGTTACACGGAGGTGGCCCTTCCTCTCTTCGAGAACCTCACCATCATCCAGCAGCCCGTCAACCTGAGCAGCCTGGCAGCGCGCTACGCGGAGGAGGCGGCGCGGTTCATCCGTCGGGCCAGGTGAGATGCCACCCGCTGTCCCCTGTCCCCTTCACCAGGAGAGCTCCTGGGTCACCACAAACATCTGCTGCTCCTGCTGCGGGGGGTCCCTGGGGCTGCTTCCCCCCGGGCTGCAGAGCCAGAGGGGTTTGGTGGCTGCTCCTCACCACGGCGGGTTTTTCCTTGAGCTCTGCCACGTGCCAGAGCAGGACCTGGTGTTTCCCAGTGGTTCTTGGGAGCAGATCTGGGGGCTCCATGGCTCAGCTTCCCAGCCCACTGGGGGAAGGAGAAGCCACCAGGGCTGTCACCTGTGTCCTGCAGGGCTCGTGGTGGAAGCCTTTGGTGCATCTCCTCTAACCCTGTGTGTTTAAAGCCACCACTTCCAAGGAAGGTCCAAGCCTTTGGGTTGGGCTGTGCCTCCTTCCTGGGGGTAAAGTGGGGTGAGATCCCTGCTGATGGGGACCGGAGGCAGGGAGGGAAGCTCTGCCATCCCTCTGTCCTCCATCCCCCCGTCTTTGCGATGGCTCCAGGTGGCTCTGCTGGGTGGTGGGGGCACCTCTGTGGGTGGAGGATGCTGGTGGCAGCTGGTGCCCATGGCAGCTCTGGCGCTGGGACCTGGAGGTGTTAAAACCCACCCCATACGTGGGTTTAAGTGGGATTTATCCCCATTTATTTTGGGGATAAAGCGCTGGACCCCGGACTTCAGGGTCTGCCTTCCCCAGCCACGCGGGGACACGAGGAGCTGGGTCATGCTCTGCCCCCAGGAACAGAGCGGCTCCTCCAAGATGACGACCCCGAAGCCCTGCTGATGGGTTGTGTAATTTTAATCCCTATTATCGGCGGATTATGAGCTGTGACTTTGCAAAATGCCTCCCTGCAGCGTGAGGAGGGGATGCGGTGCCGGGCAGCCGTGCCAGAGCCCATCCCACTGCATCCAGGGGTAACACAGACCCGGGAAGGGCCAGGGCAGGGGGGTCCTGCAGGGACCTGGGGAAGGGTTTGTGTAACGGGGGCAAACGAGGGGCTGGGCAGGGAGCAGCCTGTGGGGAAATGGCTGCTTACATCTCCTTACAAGCCTGGGTACTGTTTTGCACACAAAATTACTATCGTTTTATCCCCTTTGGGGACCAAGAATTGGCCACAACGTGGCCCGGCCACCCGCTCGAGATGCGTGCCTGTAGCAGAGCTGCCAGGATGCTCTTGGGCTGTGAAACGGAGCGGGTGAGCTCCGGGTTAATAGGAAAAACCTTTAAACTCCCAGTAGTATTTTGGGGTTATCTGCGTTCACAGAGAACAGGATTAAGCAGGTGCCTGCCTTTTCTCTCCTTCGCTTTGATGGCTTATTCCAGTTTTCCTCTGCTTGACTCATCCATTATGGGGCAACAAAAGAACACCGGATTTGTCATCTCGGTGTTTTTTTAACCAGTCGTGTCAAGGTTGAGCAATCCACGGCAGCGAGACTTGGCTCTGGTGGGGCCACTCAGAGCTCAGTGAACACGGGAGCAAAAGTCAGGGACGTTTGTCTTAAGTTATTGGTTAAATGTTTGCTCAGTTTTCGGGAGAATTCCGAGTTGTTGATGGGAAAAGTAAGGGGGAACGCCACGGTCATGAGTCTGGGTGCTGGACCCTGCCTGATGATCCCTGTGGGATGCGAGGGGGGGAAGAGGCTTCCCCCACTCCAGGGTCTCTGGCATCCCAAGGGGAAAGGTGCCCCATAGCAGCAAGGGATGGATCACCCCCCCCGACCCCCAGCACCTTGCAGGGGCTGCGCAGGGTGACTGGGGGGGGACACAGCCCTTCAAGGGCATCCAGCGCCGCTGGGGAAGGATGCGGCAGCTCCGGGCGGGATGGGATTTACTCATTTTCCATCCCCAGGTGGGTGACGGGTAAAGGAAGGAAGTGTCGAGACGCACGTCGGAGGGGCCCCCAAAGCTTTCTGGGGGTGGCCGTGGGGCGGCCGGGGGTGTGCGCGGGCTGGGGCACGTCCCCGGGATCCGGCCCCTCCCCGCCGCTCGCCATCCCACCCTTCCCCTCCGAGGTCCCTGAGGAAGAGCGGGCCTCGTTGGAGGAGATAAATATAGCCGTAAACAAGCAAACAGGACATGTCCTCTGGTGATTTAATGGCAAACAGGCAGCGGGGCAGCGCGCGGTGGGTGACCGTGCCACGGTCCCTGCCCGGGGCTGCTCGGGGTCGGCGTGAGCATCCTTCTGCCCATCCTCGGCTCAAACCACCGGCGGGGGCTGAGCGCTTGCTGGGGAGGGGGAGAAAGGGCCAAAATGGGCCCTGTGAGGGGGGGGGGAGGGGGGGGTGCCAGGGGTGCGCCGGTGCAGGGTGTTTGGCTGGATGCTGGCTGCGGGACACCGGGAGATGGAGGAAGGGACAAGCTCACCCCAGATGGGAGCAGTGCACAGCGGGGAGAGGTTTGAGCAGGAGCAGGGGAGCAGTGGCTCACGCTGGGCCAAGCATCCCCCCTGCCAGGGGAGCGGGGGGGTTTGCAGCCGTAGGATGCACACAAAGTGGCTTTGCTCCCCTGGAGCTGTAGCAGAGGCAGGGGTGGCTGCAGGAGGAAGGGCCAGCACTCTGTGTCCCCAGTGCCACCACCCTGGTGACCTCCATCCACCACCTTCCCCTTCCCTGACCTGGCTGAACGCTCTCCCCCTCTTCCCTGCGCAGCGACAGCGGCCGCCCCTTCTTCCTCTACCTGGCGCTGGCCCATATGCACGTCCCCCTGGGGGTCCCCCCCTCGCCCCCCACCTCGGGCAGGGGCATCTACGGAGCCTCCCTGAGTGAGATGGACGCCCTGGTGGGACGGATAAAGCAGGTCGCCGACAGCCACGGGAAGGGCCACACGCTCCTGTGGTTCACAGGTACGGCAGGAAAACCGGCTGCGGCGGCTGGGAGCGACACCGGCACCGGGAGTGCGTGGGGGGGCGGGGGGGCAGGTCCCCTCTTTGTCCCCTGCCCTCGGTGCTCCTGGCTCCTCCGTGGATGGGGAGCGATCAGCAGCCACGGCTGAGCTGCCCGGGGCTGTCACATCGTGGGGACAGGGGTCCTGGGCTACCGTGGCCACTCAGCTGGGTGCCCACCCTGCCACCCCCCCTCCGGCCACGGAGTTGAACCGGCAGGGCTGTGCCTAATTAAACCGCAAATCCTCATTCATTAAGAAGCCCAAATCCGCTCTCGCTGAGCAGCCTCCCTAATGAGGATGTCTTGCTCCTGACGACAGGAACCGCTTCGCTGCTCATTAACGCCCGAAGCTGGTGGCAACCGCCCCCCCCCCGCCCCGCACCCCAGCTCCGCTCCAGCCCCTCGCCCGGGACTCGGGCAGCCCTGGCCCTTGAAAATAAACTTTTAGAAATGGAAATAAACCCGCTCCTCTTGCTAATGTGGGAAAGCATCACAGGGATGGGAAGGAGGGACGGGAGGGTCACTTGTCCTTGCTGCCCCCCCCATCGCAGCGGTGCCCCCCGATCCTGGTGTTGCTCATGGGGACATTGATTTCTCTTGCAGGTGACAACGGCCCCTGGGCGCAGAAGTGTGAGCTGGGGGGACGCCCAGGGCCCTTCGTGGGGGCCTGGCAGCGGCAGCGAGGTAACCCGGCAGTGTGGGGGGGTCCCTGTGCCTCGTGGGGGGGCTGCTCCACAAAGCCCTTCATCGCCCATGGAGGGGGATGTGGGGAACATTTCACCCCCCAGCCTTCCTGCTGGCTCTCTTGCCTTGAAGACACCCCAGGATATTTTTTTTTTCTTTCAAGCAGCCAAGTTTTCCCCTAAAACTGCTGCTGGGGGGAGCTGCCCCCCCCGGTCCCTGTTACCCTGGAGCTGGAGTCAGTGGCTACTGGATTTGGGGATGGGATGCTCTCACCACCCAAGCCCCGTGGCCATCGGCTCTGGCAGGGTCTGGCAGCCCCCAGCCCCATCCCGCCCGGAGCAGAGCACCCACCACCCCTCCCAGCCCAGCACCACGGGACTTTGCTTTTCTTTCTCCCCACCGTTTTGTTGTTTGGTTGTTGGTTTTTTTATTTTTTTTTTTTTTTTTTTTTTTTTCTGCTTTTCCTCCTTTTTCTGGCCAAGCCATCTGCTCGGTGGGTTTGTTTCAGCCGGAGTGGCCAGAAGCATGCATGAGTCAGGCGTTTCCCACTTCTGCTTGTATTACGCAGTGTCAACGCGCGCCCGGCTCGGTTCCCCTCTCTGCCCGGGGTCAGCGGGGAGGCAGCGGTGGCCCAGGGGCCGCGGGAGCCCTCCTCCTCCTCCTCCTCTGCTTCCTGACACCTACCCGGGGCCATGCAGCCCCTGGCCGCTTCCCTGGGCGAGCGCTGCCGCCGGGCTGGCTTGGTTTCCCCCTTCCCAGAGCCCTTCCCCGGGCTGGCCCCTGCGGATGAAATCGTAACCTTAATTTTTTTATTTTATTTTATTTCATTTTTTTTTTTAGTAAACAAACCCTGCTGACGACCTGGGTTGCTCTTGAGCAACCGACGGTCACAAGCCGGAGCGGATGGTACAGGCAGTCCAGTGTTTGGGAACAGAGCTGAGGAAAACACGGCCCCTTTCCAGCCTCTCACTGCCCAAAAACAGCCCGAGCCCCGGCCGCCGCGTGGGGCTGGGGAGCCCCCGGGCTGGCAGGGCCCCCGGAGCTGGCTGTAAATGCCACCCGGGAAGGATGGCTTCTGAAATCCCTCAGCTGGTTGCTGCAGGGATGTTTTGACAGCCAGCCCAGCGTTACTGCTGGGGGGGCTCACGCTGCCAGCGCCCCGGGTCCTGGGTGCTGGGTGGGTGGGAGGGATGCTCTGTCACCCCACCCCAGGGAGGGAAAGACCCTGGGTGGGTGGGATGCTCCGCCACCCTACACCGGGGGGGAAAAGCCCCTCCAGGAAAGGGAGGGCAGGGAGGACAGGCTGCTCGGGACTCTATACATTTCACATAGCTCGGAGTCTCTGTTTAGGGAAAATCCCAAATTCCAGGGATGTTTTCCACTGATTTTGAGTGGTCGCTGGAGTTGGTCCTCGCTGAGAGAGAGCAGCACATCCGTGTGGGCTGACCCCCCTTCTCCAGTTGGGGACCTTTCTGCAGCACCCAAAAACCCTTCTTTCACCTTGGGGCCAAGAGCCCAGCAAGGGAGATGCTGGGATGGAGCCTGTGGTTCAGGGGTGTGATGCTGGCCGTGTTTTGAGGAGGTTTGGGAGGCTCCGGACGCGGTGTCCCTGTGCTGGGGACCTGCTGTGTGTGGTGGGAGCGGGACCAGGGGTTTAATCCCAGCATGGGAATGCTCAGTTCAGCTTTCCTGGAAAGCCACAGCCTCCACGGTCCCCACAGAAAAATCCCTGGTTGAGTTTGGGGTGTTTCAGCCCCATTTCACCCCCCAAGTGTTAATGTGAACTCGCTCACAGGCAGCTCTGGTGTCCTGCCCACCTGAGGTGCTTGGGGGCTAGAGGGAAATACCCACCTGTGTCCCCTGGAGACCCCTTGGTCATGCATGGAAAAGCCCTTGAAATGCAGCTGCCTTACCGGGAGGGTGAGATGGGGATTGATATTAATTGCTATAATTGCTGTAATTTCCTAGGGTGTCTGAAGGCACCTTGCCTTAGGCGTCTGTGATGTGTGTTAGAAGCACCGTTACACTGCTGGGAGCCACAAGACACCCCGGTGCCAGCTCTGTCCCACCACTTCAGGCCCCAGAGAGAAGTTCTGTGGGGGGAAATGCTGAAAGTTTGGGTGGGGAGTGGGAGAGATTGGGGCAGGACGGGCGGCGGGGCCAGAACCCTTTTCCCAGGACTATTCCTGGTGCCACCATCGGTGCTGTCTCCGTGCCATACGTGTCCTCCTCCGGTGCGGGGGCGGTGGCATCGCCTGGCAGCGCAGGATCGGCCCAGGTGCCCGTAGCTGTGATCCCCGGAGAGTCCGGGCTGGGATGGGAGCAGGATCGGCCCAGGTGCCCGTAGCTGTGACCCCCGGAGAGGCCGGGCTGGGATGGGACCGGTGCGGGGATGTGGGGGAGCGCGGGGTGGCTGTGTGGCAGCAGGGACATCGTCTCTCTCTTGGCTCTGCCCGGAGGAAATGGCTTTGGGCGAGCGGCGTTGCCATGTGCACGCTGAAAGGCGGGCGGACAAAGGCTGCGCCTGGGAAGTTTGCTCGGTGAATCGGGTTGGGATTTTCTGTTTGCCCCATTCCCAGCCCCTTCCCTCCCCGGCTGCCGGGGGCCCTTTGGGCTCCAGCCAAACCAGAGGCTCTTTAACACCCTTCTACCCATTTCGATGCCCAGTACTCCCATTTCAGTGCTCACCATCCCTGTTTCAGTGCTCACTATCCCTGTTTCAGTGCTCACCACCCCCATTTTGGTGCTCAGCACCCCCAATTCAGTGCTCACCATCCCCGTGTCAGTGGTCAGCCTCCCCAGGTGGAGGAAGGAACCAGAAGCTTCCTCGTGCTGTGCTTTTTAAACCCAGGGGCAGAGCGGGACCGGTTTGGGTGATGTCAGGGAAACACCTGAAGAGGTTAATTAGCCGGCAGAGGGGTTATCAGCAGGATGGTGTTTTTGTGAAGCAGGTTTCCAGCAGGCTGGGGGGCTGTTGGTGCAGGGGGCCGTTCACAGCCCCTGCCAGAAATTCCTGCATTTCCCACCTGCTCCATATTCTCTCCCGACGTGGAATGGGGTGGGCAGGTGGCAGCTCCAGCATCTGGCTGTGTTCCTCATCACTCACTGGAGCAGAGGAGAAACACACAGCAGGGCCAAACTGAGCCCCCTCTCCCTTTTTAAAATCTCCTGTAACTCTTCTCCCTCCCCTCACCCAGCTCCGTCTCCAGTGAATTGCTCTCCTTTGGGGTCATTTACTCTGTCTCTGCCTCGGAGCAGCTCCTTTCCCAGGGGAACTCGGGGCTTGGGAGTTTCTCCCGTCGGTGCCAAGCTCCCGGGCAGCGGGATGCCGAGACTGCCCTTTTCTCTTGCAGGAGGGAGCTCGGCGAAGCAAACGACCTGGGAAGGAGGGCACCGGGTGCCAGCGCTGGCCTACTGGCCTGGCCACGTCCCCGCCAAGCGGACGAGCCACGCTCTGCTCAGGTAGGAGCCCAGCTGGATCCTATCGGGAATCGGGGCAGCCCCAGTCGGGAAGGATCCACCATCCCCGAGCTGGGACCCAGGTGACCATGGGGGTTTTGGCAGCAAGAGCTGGTTGTTGCCTGCCGTGTGCCAGACTCTGTCCTTTTGTCCTCTCCCGAGCCCGTAAGCCTTAATGCTCCAGCAAAGAGGAGTTGAAAGGGCTTTTTGTGAGGCCGGAGGATTGGCGTGAGCAGGCTCCGTGTGCCTCCTGCCCGCGGTGGCCGAGTGCCTCCCGATAATTAAAAGATGACGATGTTCTCTCTCTCCACCAAGAAGCAGGGTTAGGCTTTGTGGTTTGTGAATGGCTTTATGTGGAGGAGGGAGCGGTTGTGGGCCGGGCCGGCCGGGGCCATGGCGCTGGCGCTGAGCGCAGGATGCGGCCGGGCCGGGCCGGGCGGCGGGGGGGTGACTTCTGCTGGTCCCAGCCGGAGCAGAGGGGAAGGGAAGGGCCGTTGGGTCCCGCTCCTCACCTCGACGGGGAGCCCTGCACTGTGAGGGGGTCCGTGTTGCAGCAATATTGCACCTCTGCGTGGTGCAGGGCTTCACAGCCCCCCTCTCCACAGCCCTCCTGTGCCGCGTGGGGGGCACAGCCTGGGCTGGGGGGCAGTGGTGGGATCCCCCATCCCCTTTCATAGAGTCACAGAATGGTTTGGGTTGGAAGGAACCTTGAAAATCATCCAGTTCCAACCCCCTGCCCTGGGCAGGGACACCTCCCACCAGCCCAGGTTGCTCCAAGCCCCCTCCAACCTGCCCTTGAACCCCTCCAGGGATGGGGCAGCCACAGCTTCTCTGGGCAACCTGGGCCAGGCTCTCACCACCCTCACACCAAACAAGTTCTTCCCCACATCTCAGCTCCATCTCCCCTCTTTCCATGTCAAACCCTTCTCCCTCCTCCTAGGGCTCCCCTCCCTGACCCAGAGTCCCTCCCCAGCTTTCCTGGAGCTCCTTGAGGGACCGAAGGGCTTCATCCCTGTGATGGTGGGGCTGGGAGTGTTGCTGGGTGTTGGGAAAGTGTCCCAGCTGCTGGAAGCGGGTCTTGACTCGTGGGCCTGGGTGAGGCATTGGGTGTTCCCAATGTCCATGAGATGAGCTGGAGCCACTCACTCCTACGTGGCCCGAGGGCAGCTCTGGGAGCTGGATTTTTGCAAACGGGGGAAGGTTCAGGGCGTGAGGTTGGGCACTGGAGGGGATGGGGCAGCACCCCTTGGGCTTCACCTCCAAACCCTTCTTCTCCACAGTGGGTGAGGGACCGGCCTCTGGGACATGGGGCAGAGCTGCCAACCCCTGCCTGCTCCAGTGGCTGGGACCGTGCAGCACAGGACCAGTGCCCGTCCCCATCCCCCTGTCCCACCAGCCTCCTCACCCCCCTGCAGCGCTCAGCCAAGCCCAGGCATTCCCCTTATCTCCTCAAAGACCTTATCTCCTGCATTTTCCAGCTCCAGTCCAGCAGGTTGGACAGCTGGAAATCTAGAAAGCCGGTGGCAGCACAGCCTTTGGAGCACGCTGGGTGCTCAGAAAGTGGCTCTGTAGCTCCTCAGTAGTCACAGCAAATGCAGTGTCCCCCCCAGCATTGCCATGGGGCCATGCTCAGCTGTGCAGGGTGATGCCCTGGCATCAGGACGAGGCAACCCCTGTTTGGGAGGCAGTTTAGAGCCAGCGTAGGGGACACGAGTGATGGTGTGTGCTCAGAAAGGTGCCACCACTGTGGTCCTGGCCATGGCAGGGGACGTGGAGGGATGTGAAGGGACGTGGAGGGATGTGGAGGGGTGTAGAGGGCAGGGGCTGCTCAGCGCTCGTGGTGTGTTGGGGCAGGTGGCTTTTCTCTGCACTGAGAGTCACCCTTGGGGATGTCTCTCAAAGGATGAGTGTGTGAAATAGGGCGGTCGAAGGCTTGTCCTCCCAGCTGATGGGGAAGACCAAGAGCCCTCTGCACACAAGGAGGGATCTCTGTCTGGTGGGTCCCCCGGGAAGGGCAGGAAGGGCAAGGGCAGGCGTTAGCCACCTGCGTGAGCCTCCTCCTGCCCCTGGGGTTATGAAAATGCTGACAGCCTTTGCCATCCGCCCTGGGAGAAGAGCCTGCTCCTGGCCTCTCCCCGGCATCGCTTGGCTTCGCATCCTTCCCGGCACAGGGAGCGGCGGGGTGAGCGGGGGTGAGCGTGGCCGGGGGGGCCGGGGAAGCTGAAGCCAGCAGAGAAATGCTGATGCCATCGCCGCAGACCTGCACCTGCACGCTGCTTTCTGCAGAAAACTGCCTTGTCGGCTTTTCGTAATCATATTTAATTGTCGGAGCCACCCGCCATGCCCCTGCCCTTCCTTGCCCCAACCCGAAGTAGGGCACAGAAGAAATAGGTCAGTGGGGTGGTGAAGAAGCAGCAAATTGCATCACCCTGGCAGTGCCGGCGGCGTGGGGCCGGGCAGGTTGGGCAAGCTGGTGGGGTGTGGGGAGAGCTGGTTCAGCCGCCCGCGCCGCCCCACCGCCGGGGCAGGGCAGCACCCGCTGCCACCCTCCTGCCCGGGATGCTGGTGGCCATCCCTGGTGGCCATCCCTGGGCAGCAGGCAGGGACCTGCCCTCCCCAGGCTCTGCCAGCCCCTTTTCCCTCCGTGTTCGGGGCAAGAGCGGGACGTTGGGGTGACTTTGTTTGTTGAATCTCTCTTGGTGAGGGCAGGGGGGTGGCAGCATGGCTTCCCCTTTCCCACAAGTGTAGCTTCCAAGACGTGCCTGCTGGCGGGACCTTTGCTTTGAAGCTGATTTTGCCCAACGTCCTACTTTTTCATGCCTTTTTCCACAGGGCACACCTGCCCACGGCCGAAGGGATCTCTGGCCGCCTCTGCCCTCTGTCCCGTTGTCCTCCCATTTTGGTGATGGTTTCCAGCAGCCCCATCCCTGGGTTGGGGAGCACCCGCCTGTGCCATGCTGGGGGACACATCCCCCGGGTGCTGAGCACCCACGGGACCGGGGGGTTTCGGGTGGACCCGGGCTGACCCCAGCGAGGTGCCTGCAGGGATGTGCCAGCATTTTACTGGGCGCCTCCCGGCTCTCCCGGCCGCGGGGGCCGTCCCCGCCAGCACCTCGGAGCGGGGCTGCCTCTCAGCAGTGTTTGTTCTTATTTGTTCTCTCCGTCTCTTAGCAGCTAAATTAAAACTCGTTGAATGGGAGAACAGGGGGCCCTGAAGCCCTGGGCTCTTTTCTCTCACAGCTCACGCAGCTGCCATCGCTCACCGGGCAGGAGCAACGGGGCAGCAGGACTGGGGTGGCAGGACCCTGGGTACCCCCAATTTGGGGGACCTGGTGTTTTCACCTCCCCCAAGGTGAAGCCCCCGGGCTTTCAACCCCCTGAGCTGTTGGTGTGAGGGTTTTGCAGCCGAGGGATGAGGGGTGAGTCCCCGCTGGCCGCTCGGCACCGGTGGCTCTGCCACTCACCAGCTCCTGTGCCATGGCCTCGTCCCTGGGGAGGGCACTGGGCATCGGTCACACTGATGGGACCCAACGACATCCCGCTGTCCTCCGGGGCCGTGGGACACCCCGGTGGGAGGTGGCTCCTCATAGAGGTGTGGGGTCACCCCGCCACCATGTCCGTGAGATGGAGGGACGAGCACTTGTGCCTCGTGGGAGGGGGACACGGAAAGTGGGGGTCAGACGCAGGGGCTGTGAGCCGGCTCTCCCCCATCCCACCAGACCCTGCCCAAGCTCTCCAGGGGCTCGTGGCAGAGCCAGGCGGTCCCCATCCCACCCCAGCAGTGACTTTGCTCCACCTGTGGTCCTTCTGCGCCGCGGGGGGGTCCCGGCGGGTGGGGAATCGCTGTGGCTGAGCTCTGGGGGCCACAGGCAGCAGCAGGAAAGACTCTCCCCTTCGGCATCGCTGCGGAGCCGGAGGGACTCCGGGTCACCCGCTCCTTCCCTGCCTCCCTCCGCACCGGGAAGCCATCGAGGATGAGCCCCGAGCGCTTTTTTTTTGTGGCTGAGGCCCCTGACAAACCCAAGAGGTTTACGGTGGAAATGCTGACGGGCGCTTTGGTGGGAGTTGCACAAAATAGCACCGCTCTCATTTTCCATTCTGGCTGCGCCGGCTCGTGCTGCGCCATGCAAAAGCCAGACCACATTTTCCTGGGGCGACGGGATTTGCTGTCATTGGCGTAAAAAGTCCCTGTGCTAGCACTTTCTCCGGAGGGTGACCTGCTGGTGT
>NW_015090957.1:1490033-1494493 GCF_001431845.1 Calidris pugnax | reverse complement strand
GGCCCCCCCCCCCCCACTCCAAGCCCTCCCCTGCCATCAGCGCACTGAGTGCCCCCCCCGAGCGAGGGGCTGTGGGGGGCAGGTGGGGTTGGGGGGACCCTCTGGGGGTCTTTGCTCCTTGTTCTGATGCTGCACCTCTCTCCCCAGCACCCTGGACATCTTCCCCACGCTGGTGGCCCTGGCTGGGGCCGCGCTCCCCCCAAACAGGCGCTTCGACGGCCTGGACGTGTCCCCGGTTCTCTTCGGGTGGTCGGACGTGGGGCACAAGGTAAGGCAGAGCCACCCCCCCCCGGTGACACCCCCTCCTGACAGCAGGTCCCACCACCTCGGAGCTAAAGCAGTAAGTGGGGGCGGGAAGGCCCAGAGCTGGGGATGTGAAGGTCCCCAGGAGCATCGTCCCCAGGTCTGGAGGAGGGGGGGCGGCCGGAGAAGGCTGGGTGCTGCCCCCAGGCTTGGGCCACCGGGCAAAAAGGGCTTTGGGGTTAGCAAAGAGCTGTCTCAGCCAAGAGAAATGCTTCCTTCATAAACGTGGGATGAAAACACCTATGTGTGCAGCCTGGTGTGCCTTCTCCTGCACGGCAGGGCTGTCCCCGCTGTCCCGGGGGACCCCGTCCTGGGGGCGATGCTGGGGTTTGTCTGTCCCCAAGGTGACCAGCACATCATTCTCCTCTCCCACTGCAGAAGGTGTGCCAGGCTGGGAAACAAAAGCTCCCAGGGGCTCAGACCTGGTTGTACCCGCTGTGTCCATGGTGCCAGAGCGGGACACGACGGAGCCCTCCTCCTCCAGCGCCCGGGCTGGGGAACGTGCCCGTTCCTGGTGTTGCAGTGGGGCAGCCCGCCCCGTACCCTGCAGCTCTGCCCAGACAAAAGGAGCTGCTGACAGCTCCTTTAAGCCTAAAAATCACAGTTAGCAGAACAAGCAGTACGGCGATACATTTTTCTCGGAGTTGCACAAGATTTTTGCAGACCTAAAAGAAAAAGTTAAAAAAAAAAAAAAAAGAAAAGTGGCTTGAATAGCAGTCCCGCAGATAAAGCCTGATTCTGCTTTTCAAGTCCACCCTCCCGCGAGCACCTCGAGCCAGCTCCCAGCGGGGAGCCTGGAGTCGCTTTCTGCGTCCATCAGGGGTTTGGTATTTGCTTCGTATTTACGGAGCCCTCGCTGAACCGTGGGACGAAGCGGGGAGGCGGATGGGATGTGGCCAGCGTGACCGCGGTGCTCCTCGGGATTAACCCTCTGCTCCTGCGCCTGCGCCTCCAGGAGCGGGGCGGCATTTTGCTGGGGGCAATAGTTTGCTGGGAGTGATGGTTTGCTGGGAACCATGGTCTGCTGGGAATGATGGTTTGGTGGGAGTGATGGTTTGCTGGGCACCATGGTTAGCTGGGGGTGATGGTTAGCTGGGCACCATGGTTAGCTGGGCCTCAGGGTGCCGTGCAGGGGCACAGTCCTGTGCCTGCCATTCCCAGGTGTTTCAGACCAAGGAACCAGCCCTGAGCCAGCAGCAGACACCACCCCAGGCTCCTCCAGCATCACCCTGTGCTTTTCTTGGGGTGTTCTGCTGCTGGAGGGGGGATTAAACCCCGCAGGGCTGGGGGCTGGGGGCACAGCTGGGTTGTTCCTGCCCATCCCAGCAGTATGGGCAAGGTCCCCCCTCCACTTTGTTTTTTTTTTCTGTTAAATTAAAATGACAAAATCAAAGAGCAATAGAGGGGTTGCAGACCCGGGAAAGTTTCTTCAAAGGGCTCAGTTGAAACAAGCTCCTTAATTCTGCAGTAAATGAGACTAGATTTGCTCAGAGTGGGGTTTTAGGAGCCGGTTTGGGAAGGTGCTGGTTGCTGGGGAGGGAGGTCCGAGTCCCTTCCCACCCAGGTTCCTGTCCCACCTGCGCTGCTGAAGGTGGCACCGAGCGGCCAGGGGGTGTAGGCAAAGCTGGAAGCCCAAAATGGGTTCAATTCCTGGTTCCTTGGCTTCACGGGCCCTGGAATGTTTGGAGATGGAGCTTTGGAGCTCTTTTATTCTGACCGAGGAGTGTCAGCGTGAGGGGACTGTGTGGCAGGGGTTTCCTCCCCGCAGCAGGTTTGCACTGCGCCTCCTCTTCCACTGCACTCCCTGATTTTTTTTCCCCAGGATATGATTTTTTAGCCAAATTCCAGCAGGTGACTTTTTAAAAATTTGAATTTACCTTTTGCTGGAGGGCAGGAAAGGAAACGGAGAGCGTTTGGAAACCAGCCCTCACCTGGAGCCCCGGCGGGTCTGGGATGAGGTGCCAACAGCCACATCCGGAGCCGGCAGCGGGGGCTCCTCACCCCGGGGAGGGGGCACGGGGGGTGCCCGTCGGGGCTCGTGCCGGGACAGGGCTCCGCGCCGGGCACCTGCTAAGCCATTCCCCTCCCCATCAGCTGCGAAGGCTGTTACTAAACTTGGCACCGCAGCTGCCTCCAGCCCCGGCAGATGTTTCTAATTCTTAGCACAGTGGAAATTTCTTGAATCACTTTTAAACTCGATTCCCAGGGAGGAAACCTCGAGTGAGTCATCCCTCAGTGAAGCCATTGGCTCCGCGGCAGATATTATCTGACAGAGGAGCCCGCCGAACCGTCCAGCTCACTTGTCTTCTCGCTCCCGGGTGCCAAAGCGGCCGTTCCTGCGCGGATCAAGTGTCCTAAATACCGAAAAGGGAGAGAGACTCGACCCACCCTTCCCTCTTCCCTTCCTCTCACCCCCGTTCCCGGTGCCGGGGGGGCTGTTGTTAGGGCAGGGAGCGCTCGCACAGCGGGGTGAGTCAGCGGCGGGGACGGACGCGGGGTGATGTTCCAGCACCTCACCTCCCCGGGCAGGCTCCGCTCGCTGAGCTCAGCCGCTGGCCCCGGCACCCGGGTCGGCTCCCTTAGATGTCCCTACCGCTGGCCGAGCTGAGGACCGAGGGAGATGGGTGTCTCTGGCGGGGCAGGGGTGGGTGACACAGAGCGCCTGAGGCCATCCTGGCTCGGAACCGTTCTGCCCTGCTCGAAGCACCTCAGTGATCCCTTTCTTGCCGTAGAATTGCTCTGGGGAGGTAAATTCCGTGGGTCCTGCAGGCACAGGAGAGATGCTGGTGTTTCCCGGTGTCACCCCAGCCTTCAGCCAGCAAAGCTCAGTTGGTTGCTGAGTCCAGAGGCTAAATGGTGTCCTACAGGAGAGCTGGGGAGGGACCCCGGATCAGGGAGGGGAGCCCTAGGAGGAGGGAGAAGGGTCTGACACGGAAAGAGGGGAGGTTGAGGTGAGATCCCAGGAAGGAATTCTCTGCTGTGAGGGTGGTGAGAGCCTGGCCCAGGTTGCCCAGAGAAACTGTGGCTGCCCCATCCCTGGAGGGGTTCAAGGGCAGGTTGGAGGGGGCTTGGAGCAACCTGGGCTGGTGGGAGGTGTCCCTGCCCAGGGCAGGGGGTGGCACTCAGTAATCTTTAAGGTTCCTTCCAACCCAAACCATTCTGTGATTCTATGAGGTGGTCTCGCCTGGGGCAGGAACAGGTTTCACAGCAAGTTTTCTCTGCAATGGGCTGACGGGCACCTTTCTGTTCTTCCCTCAGGTTCTGCTGCACCCCAACAGTGGGGCAGCGGGGAAGGACGGGGAGATAGAGACGCTCCGACTGGCCCAGTACAAGGCGTTTTACACCACAGGTACCGTGTCCCTTGTAAGGATCGTAACGTCTGGGAAAAAACTTCTGGAATTCTTCATTCCCTGTAGATACAGGTGAAAACCAACGCAGGTTAAGTCAAGCAAGAGCAAACCCAGTGAGGTTTGTGCCTCCTTGTGCCCGTGCGAGGGGCTTTGCAGCCCGGGGCTGTTGGCATCAGGAGCGCTGGTCGAGCAGCAGGACCCCGGCTCCCAAAGCTGGGACACAGTGGGAGTGGGCCGTCACGGGTGGGTGAGGAACACAGAGGTGATCCTGGGCAGCCTGGAACTCCGGGGTTTTTCTCTCATTTCATTTCCTCCCTAGGAGGGGCGATGGCATGTGATGGGAGCATTGGGCCAGCAGAGCATCACCAACCACCCCTCATTTTCAATCTGGATCGGGATATCCAGGAGCAGGAGCCTTTGGACGTGGCATCTGGAGAGTACCAGGCCGTGCTCCCTGCCCTCAGCAGGGCTTACGCCCAGGCCCTGCAGGACATTGCCACAGACAACGTCTCGCTGGCAGATTACTCCAGAGACCCCTCGGCGACTCCCTGCTGCGACGCGCGGCACGTGGCCTGTCGCTGCCGGGCCCCCGGGGCTCCCGCTGCCGCCCCACACCCTCCCACCCAGAGGAGAGCCCCCCGCCTCTGTCTGTAGGCAAATAAGGCTCAGGCTGCTCCTTCCTCTGGTCTGGTTTGTGGTTCCTGCTGGCTCCAGGCTGGGGGTCGGCCACGGAGGAGAGGGAGGGAGGCTGCGGTGCCTGGGGGGGGGAGGTGTGGGTCTGGGTGAGCACACGGGGGGCCTGGGTGA
>NW_015090957.1:1466599-1489612 GCF_001431845.1 Calidris pugnax | reverse complement strand
GGGCTGTTGTTAGGGCAGGGAGCGCTCGCACAGCGGGGTGAGTCAGCGGCGGGGACGGACGCGGGGTGATGTTCCAGCACCTCACCTCCCCGGGCAGGCTCCGCTCGCTGAGCTCAGCCGCTGGCCCCGGCACCCGGGTCGGCTCCCTTAGATGTCCCTACCGCTGGCCGAGCTGAGGACCGAGGGAGATGGGTGTCTCTGGCGGGGCAGGGGTGGGTGACACAGAGCGCCTGAGGCCATCCTGGCTCGGAACCGTTCTGCCCTGCTCGAAGCACCTCAGTGATCCCTTTCTTGCCGTAGAATTGCTCTGGGGAGGTAAATTCCGTGGGTCCTGCAGGCACAGGAGAGATGCTGGTGTTTCCCGGTGTCACCCCAGCCTTCAGCCAGCAAAGCTCAGTTGGTTGCTGAGTCCAGAGGCTAAATGGTGTCCTACAGGAGAGCTGGGGAGGGACCCCGGATCAGGGAGGGGAGCCCTAGGAGGAGGGAGAAGGGTCTGACACGGAAAGAGGGGAGGTTGAGGTGAGATCCCAGGAAGGAATTCTTTGCTGGGAGGGTGGTGAGAGCCTGGCCCAGGTTGCCCAGAGAAACTGTGGCTGCCCCATCCCTGGAGGGGTTCAAGGGCAGGTTGGAGGGGGCTTGGAGCAACCTGGGCTGGTGGGAGGTGTCCCTGCCCAGGGCAGGGGGTGGCACTCAGTAATCTTTAAGGTTCCTTCCAACCCAAACCATTCTGTGATTCTATGAGGTGGTCTCGCCTGGGGCAGGAACAGGTTTCACAGCAAGTTTTCTCTGCAATGGGCTGACGGGCACCTTTCTGTTCTTCCCTCAGGTTCTGCTGCACCCCAACAGTGGGGCAGCGGGGAAGGACGGGGAGATAGAGACGCTCCGACTGGCCCAGTACAAGGCGTTTTACACCACAGGTACCGTGTCCCTTGTAAGGATCGTAAAGTCTGGGAAAAAACTTCTGGAATTCTTGGTTCCCTGCAGATCCAGGTGAAAACCAATGCAGGTTAATTCAGGCAAGAGCAAACCCAGTGAGGTTTGTGCCTCCTTGTGCCCGTGCGAGGGGCTTTGCAGCCCGGGGCTGTTGGCCTCAGGAGCGCTGGTCGAGCAGCAGGACCCCGGCTCCCAAAGCTGGGACACGGTGGTAGTGGGCCATCACGGGTGGGTGAGGAACACAGAGGTGATCCCTGGGCAAGCTGCAACTCCGGGGTTTTTCTCTCATTTCCTCCCTAGGAGGGGCGATGGCATGTGATGGGAGCATCGGGCCAGCAGAGCATCACCAGCCACCCCTCATTTTCAATCTGGATCGGGACATCCAGGAGCAGGAGCCTTTGGACGTGGCATCCGTTGAGTACCGGGCAGTGCTGCCCCAGGCCCTGCAGGACATTGCCACAGACAACGTCTCGCTGGCAGATTACTCCAGAGACCCCTCGGCGACTCCCTGCTGCGACGCGCGGCACGTGGCCTGTCGCTGCCGGGCCCCCGGGGCTCCCGCTGCCGCCCCACACCCTCCCACCCAGAGGAGAGCCCCCCGCCTCTGTCTGTAGGCAAATAAGGCTCAGGCTGCTCCTTCCTCTGGTCTGGTTTGTGGTTCCTGCTGGCTCCAGGCTGGGGGTCGGCCACGGAGGAGAGGGAGGGAGGCTGCGGTGCCTGGGGGGGGGAGGTGGGGGTCTGGGTGAGCACACGGGGGGTCTGGGTGAGCACACGGAGGGTCTGGGTGAGCACACGGACACCCCGGCAGAGCAGGGCACTGGGCCCTCTGGGCACACGGAGGGAGACAGGCTTTGTTTTGTAGGGCTCTCTAGCTGAGAAAAGGGCAGCTCTTGGATTAAAACTACCTTCCGTGAGAGCTGGCTTTGGGAGAGGATTCCTCTGGGAAAGGTGCTTGGCTTCCCTCCAAAAGGAACCTCACGGGAGCGGGGGGAGGCAGCACAAAGCAGGGGGGGACGGGGCAGGAGCTGCTCAGCAAACATCCCTCTGGTGCTGAGACCCTGGTTTGTGGCTGCAGAGAGAAAATTCCCGGCTGGAATGAAGTGAGTGCTCTGGGAAACGGAGCACCTGCCCCGCCAGGTTTATTAACGGGCCTGTGTTAATGACCCAGCTGCCCGTGGAAGAAGGAGGGTGCTGGGCTCTCCCCGGCTGCTCTCCCCTCGGGGGTGGGACACTCGCGTCGCCCCGAGACACGCACCCAAATCCCAGGGTTTGGAAAAGGCTTGTTTTGGGAAGATGCCAGGGAGAGGAACCAGGGGAGCTGCTCCCCGTCACCCCTGCACGGAAACACCCACCGTGTGATGGAATTTATCTGTAGGGGGGTCAGGAGAGGTCCCTGCCCCGAGGCCTCCCAGCAGATCAGGGCTCCAGAGGAGCTGCTCCCGCTGGTCCCAGTGTGACACTGGGGAGGCAGAGGGGGGAGCAGCTCCTGTGGGGCCATCTCTGAGCAGATGCAAACCCCGGGGGAGCTGCAAAGGCAAAACTGAAGCTGCAACTGAAACTGAGAAACCACCGGGATTTCTCAGCAGCTGGGGGAGGGTTCTCTGAACCAATTTTGGACCCTGATTTACACACCCAGCTCTTTCTTTGGACTTGTGTGAACATGGGCAGGTGGGTGCAGCCTCGGCCCCCAGACCCACCCTCCTGCTCCCAACACCTCACCAAGGCTGACATCTTTAGGGCCCCACAAAGCACAGCAGGAGCACGGGCATCATCTGCCAGGGACAGGCCACGACTTTATTCTGTCTTCAAACATAGCAAATGGCATCTCCTCTAATATCACTGCAAAAATACTTTGCCTGGGTAAAATAGTATGTATATACTGTACAAAGACATAAGTTTAATAGATCTTCCTATAAGTACATTTATACACATAAACCAGCATAAATTAGAAAAGGGACAAATGGGTATATAAAATTCTGGTTACGTACAAATCTGCTTAAATTAGCATTTACATTGTGGTTCTAACATATAGTCTGTTAAATATAGCCATGTGCATACAGTACATTGACACCCCCGGACACGGACTAGAACAAGGGGCCAGCGGGGCCAGCTCCCCACTGAAACAAACCGCAGGAAAAAGCAGTGGCCCACCTTGGATTGATTTTTTTTTTTTTTTCCTCGTCTTGGGGACTCACAAATCTTGTTCTTCGAAATTCCCGGCTTTTCCAAGGCGCTTCCCAGCAGCTGTCCTGAGCACGGGTGTTTGCTTCTCATCAGGACCTCTTGGCTCTGCCCGGCTGACCTCCACGGCACAAGATTATCTACCAAAATCAAAACAGAAGGGCCTTACTTTTCCCAGCAACAGGGTGTGTTTCGAGTTGGTTTTTAGGCAGACGGGAGGAGAAGGGGGCAGGGATGTCCCGCAGTGTTTTACTTTCCATTCAAAGGCAGATTTGCGAGCACTTTATTTATTTACTTTCCCCCTCCCCAAATTTACAGTCCTGGGAACAGGAACCATCTGGCCGGGTGATAAGGGTGTCTGGCCTCAAGCTGGGGGGTGACTGAGGTCCGTTTCTCTCGCTAAGTCCTCCCAAAAAGTCATGGCGGGAGGGGAAAGGTGTGTGTCGTGTCTCCCCGGGGGCTCCAGAGCTCAACACCTACACGACGGACGGGGTCAGGAGAGGGGGAGCAGCCTGAACCTCAGCAAAGCCTGGGGGTGACAGAGGAAAGCAGGGCAGAGAGGAACCGGCAGCAGCAGGACCCTCAACCACCTCACATCAGCCCCTCTGCCGCGGGAGGAGGCTGGAGACCCTGGGGTAAGAGGAGCACCTCCTTCTTCACCCGGGGCCTCTGCGGACACCAACCACGAGCCAAGGGACACGACTCCCCTTCCCCAGCTCCGGCCTCGCCAGGTGGGACCCACATCTCCCAGTCCAGGAGGCTGCAGGAGGATCTGTGCCGGCTCCTCTTCCCGGGATCTGTCTCTCCATGGGCTCCAGGACCATCCTCCGCTCGGTTTTGAGGCTCCAGCGTTGGCACTGGGTTCCACGTTTCCCAAGGGACCTCAGATAACGTGCTGATAAATGGGGCTTAATCCTGAAAGGCCCAGCTGCTCAAAACGCCCGTCTGAGCTGCCATGAGGAAGAAACCGGTCAGGTTCTGCCAAACTTGCTCATCCCCCATGAAACACGATTACCAGTAGAGCTCCACTGCAAAATCGACGGCATTTCCTTCGCTAACAGCCAGCTACTAAAAAAAATAAATCACTTAAAATCCATAGTGCCACATATTCACACAACAGAAGGAGCGAGGCACCAGGCAGCAAACAGCAAGGAGGAACCTGGGCAAATACTGGTCCCGTGGAGGTGCACCTGCAGCCTGGTGGCTTGGACTGAGATCCATGGTTTGGAGCAGTGGGCACACGTGTGGACCCTGGGCTGGGGCACGGATCTCTGCACCCTGCCAGGGTGGGGACATCGTGCTGTGGTGGCCGTGGTGCTCCTGCCCGTCCTCCCAGGGAGAGGCAGGAGCCACGGGCACACACGGGCAGCAGCATCCTTCAGCAGCACAGGCAGGCTGCCCAACAGCTTCAGAGTTAGTCAAAAATTGATATTGACATGAAAGAGATGTTTCTAAAGACTGTGTATTGGTGATGGGAAGCTGTCTTTGAAGAGCTGGCCGCTGTCTGCGATCCAGCCTGGCTTAATGAAATGGCTCAATGGCTCTCCTGACAAAGCCTGGTCCCAAAGCCGACAACCTCCAGCCTCCAGCCAAATGCAGGACGGATCATGTTCGCCTGGAAAAGCACCGAGCAATCTGCTGGAAGAAATCATCTGAATCCCAGAAGTTTTAACAAGATCCGCTGGTTGCGTTCCCCAGGTCCACACGGGCCATCTTGCTTGCTGGATCCCATGGGATTTCTTTTGTCAAACCTCACAGCCCTGCCCAAAAACTGCTCTGACCATGCCCTGGTGGGGAGAGCCACCAGAGCAGCTCCCCAGAGTGGAGCCTGGCCTGAAGCACAGCCCCACAACGGCTCCCAGCACCGCTGGAAACCTCACCGGCACCAGACACCCGGAGGAGGGCGGCAGCCGCGGGGCAGGTGAGCGGCACAGAGCTGTGACCACAACCATCCACAGCCAGAGATGGGTTTGCTCTTCCCATCCCACAAAGCACCCACCAGCAGCCTCCTCTCCAGCTCCACACCTTCTCCTCACCCCAGGCCTTCTCCTGCTGTCCAGATTGGTAACACCTGAGAGCTTCCTGCGTAAGAGCATCAGCAGCTCTGAAAGTGCTTCATCCCCCCCATCAACACAACCAAGAGACAGAATTTAACTTGTTTAACCTCCTGCCGCAGGGTCCTTCAGCAGCCCTGGCACCATCAGCAGCAACATCCACAATCGCTCTCACCGAGGCCGCTTTTTATGAGCCCTTCTTGAGCTTCTCTCCTCTGATCTGTCCCTCCTTCTGCTTAATGAAGAGGCAGTTTTCCACAATCAGCCACAGACTTTACGTTAGACTGGAGCTGTTTCTCCTCGCTCTGAACAGCTGAGCCTCTGAAGTCTTGCTCGAGGTCAGGGGAAGGCAAGATGTTTCAAAATGGAGAGGAACGGCTGGGTCTGAGCGCTGCTGCTTCTCCAGAAGTATGTCTAAGTTCAAAGCCGCACTCGTGGCGTGGGCTGCGGGTGAATATTCCATTTTGTCACAAGTTTTGAGGTTTTTAAATGTCTTTTTGTTGCACACTGGAAAACAAACAAAACCCTTCCCATGTTTCCGCAAAGCAGAACGCTGTCAAAACATTTTTGTTGGATAAAGTCAGGTTTTCTCTCCTTCCTTCTCCGCACAGAAGTGACCGATGCCTGAAAGCCCCCCCCGCCCGCCCCGCTGGCACGTCACCCAGACCGAACATCTCTGTGCAGAGCACAAACAAGGCAGTGGAGTGAAATTCAGAGCATCAAAACATCCCCACCACGTCCCGGGACGCAGCGGGAGCCAGCGCCGCGTTAGCTGGCAGCCCAGATGCAAAACACATTCCCCAACGGAGGGGCAAACCCCAGGCAGAGACTGGCTCTGGAAGCTCCAGTTCCTAAAGCCACCCCACCAGGGAGTATTTCAGGAACGCGCCTTCCCTCCCACCCCACCTCCTCCCCAGCGTTACACACGTAAGATACTCGGGCAGGTTAATTACAGCAGAGGATTTTGAGAGATCAGAGGGGGTTTAATGAAGCGCCCGCTGCCGTACAGCAGGGATCCAGGGCTGCCTTTCTACGGCACAGCCCCGGCAGGGAGGCTCCAGCAGCAGCCTGGTTCCTGCTGGCTGGCATCTGCTTGTCCCCAGAGCACACGGCCAGGAGCAGGTTCAGCAGAAGGAAGCAAATAATTTCTCTCTGGCCCTGCTGCTCCCCCCCCGGACCTGTGATTTTGACCAAAGGAGGGACATTTTAAATACCCTTTTTGGGTAATGGAGAAGGACAACGAGAAAACTCTTGTTCTCAGGTTGTGTTACAGGTGGCAAAAGAGAATCGGTGTGAGGATTACGCCACTCGAGCTGGATCTCAGCAGTGTTGTTTCAAAGGGAGCCAAGAGCTGGTCACCTTTTATCTAAACAACACTCTGCACCGGTTACTAGGAAAGTGCCTCTCGGAGGTCAGGCCCAGCACATGGAACAAATCCTGGGATCCCGATAAAGCTCTTACTTTCTCTTTCCCTGGCAAAGCTCCAGCAGCAGGACATGTGCAAACGGAGTGAGGGATTCAGCAGTCTGCCAAGCCTACAGCCTGAAATCTACGTTCTGCTGCGTTAGTGCATCACTCTCAGGAAGACACAACCAGGTCAGAGCACGGTACCAAAGTCTGTCCATTTAGGGGTTAGAAACTTAACACAACAAATGTCATAAGAAGGGAAAGTGCCTCTCGGAGGTCAGGCCCAGCACATGGAACAAATCCTGGGATCCCGATAAAGCTCTTACTTTCTCTTTCCCTGGCAAAGCTCCAGCAGCAGGACATGTGCAAACGGAGTGAGGGATTCAGCAGTCTGCCAAGCCTACAGCCTGAAATCTACGTTCTGCTGCGTTAGTGCATCACTCTCAGGAAGACACAACCAGGTCAGAGCACGGTACCAAAGTCTGTCCATTTAGGGGTTAGAAACTTAACACAACAAATGTCATAAGAAAAAGGAGCCGGAGAGACACTGCCAGGCTTCAGTTAGACTTCAAAAAGCCAGTATCTTCTTCCAACAGTAACTGAGGAAGTGCCATATAAGAATCATAAAACGGTTTAAAACATTGTTATTCCTTTCGTCTTTGTAATCAGAAAGGAGTTTCCTTTTCAGTTAGCTTGGGAATGAAGAGACTGGTGAGGTTCAGGTATGGCCCAGTTGCATTCCCTGAGCTAACACGGCCGACTGGAAATGCAACTGGGAGTATTGAGCTTTATTTCTGGATGATGGTATTGTTCAAATTAAAGCTATTCCTGGTAATACTAGAAATCTGTGCAAGGCACAAAGGTTAGATCTGGATCTGAACGTCATTCTGTGTCTGCACTTCATTCAACAAGTTTGTGCAGATCCACCTCTAATTATTAGGTTTGATCATCTTTGCCCCATCCCCAGCTGCCGTTTAGTGGGGTGTAATTTTCCTGGCACTGTCCCTATAACTTAATTAGTTATTTCAGGGTTCACAGTGAACTGGGACAAGGTGGGGGCAAACAGTATCTCTTCTAGAAGAGGTTAATACTTTCTTCTTAGCCTGAGGGCCGAATGGCAGTTTTAGGGGTCCCGAATGCTCACAGGAGGAAACTCATTCTCGTCATCAAGACACACTGGTCCAGTTGCAAACTCATGCTCTGGGATAACCTCTCCTCGCAGGGCACCGCCGTCCTCCGAATAACCTGCCCAAGTGGAGATACAAAACATTAGGGATAAATGGATGGGAGGAGGCTGGAAACACGCAGCAGAGACACTATTTTATCACCTTTTTAGCACTGAGCTGCTTTCCCTGGCTTTTTGGCAGAGCTCTGGGGGGCTGAGAAAGGCATCTCCATTGACACAACAGATCAGGGAAGGGACTAGATGGCTACAGGGGGTATGTGGCTCCTGCAGCAGAAGCTTTCCTCCTCCCACCATGAATGTAAGCACCAATTTCGGAATAATATCCACATTGTATGTGGACCTTTAGAGTCGGTATTAGAATGACAGTCACCCCGTCCCCTGCAACAACTTAGTGCTGGCTTCGTTAGGGTAAGGTCTAACAGGTTCAGGAGAATCTGTAGCGATCTTGCCACAAAAATAGTGCGATCTGTCTTCTGCACCCACAGGTTCAATGCCTGGAAACCAGGAGTTTCTGTCTAGCAAGCTGTGGAGCTGGGATGTGAGCCCATCTGCAGTGCAGCTCTGCAGGAGGAGGAGAAGCACCAGCAAGGGATTCCCGGGAAGCAGGGGATGAACCGGGTGAGCTCCAGAGAGTCCTGCTGCCCGGTCTGCATCGCACAAGGGGCCTTTCTGGCTGAACCCTTGGAAGCTGGGAGACCCTGCTGTGCTCCAGGTGGCTCTCTTGCTCCTGCCCGAGGAGGAGGAGAGGCAACACTTACCTGGCATGGTGGAAGTTGAAGGCACTGTACTTTGTCTGGCTACCGTTGCTGCGTAAGATTGAGGTAATGGAGGCCGAAGGTCATTTTCTTTGTTCTCCTCCGTCTTTCCTGAGCCAAGCAGACTGCTCGAACGGGAGCAAGAGAGGGGAGAAGAGTTAGTTCTGATCCCAACCGTTCCTCCCCCCCAGCACCAGCTAAGCCAAGCGTCGCCATCTCCTCGAAGCACATCACCCACCCGCAGCACCCCACGCGGCCCCAGCAGCGCTGCGGGAGGAGAGCATTGTGCTCTACCAGTAAGGCAGGGGGGGAAGCAGAAGATAGGGACAGCACCACTTGGGCTGGAGGACAATGCTGGCATGAGAATAGAAGGGAACAGAGTGACCACAAAAGCTTTAGGTTACAAAAGCAAACAGTGTTTCTAATCACAGAGGGGGCTCCGAAGGGCTTCCAACAGGAGCGGACTAGATGGGAAAAGCAGCCCTGGCTAGTTTAGGATGGAGTCTGTGCAGAGATAGAGTATGATGTAACGTAACTCATGACCCAAGGGCCCTTTTCAGTCCTCTGATGCTGAGAGGAACCCACGTAGGAAGCTGAGGAGGGCTGCTTGGGGCCGGCGTCTGCGGTGTCCGAGGGCGGCCGGAGCACGCTGGACAGCGCAGCTTTGAAGTGCCGGAGTTTTGTGGCTTTTCCAAAAAACTGCTGGCATTTTCCTGGCTGGCGGCCACCTCCCGGCTTCCAGCACATGTTACATCGCACCCCACCCCGAAGGCTTCACATCTGGAGCCAAGTAGCCCAGATCTGTGTTTGTGTGTGTGTGTAGGGGGGGTTACGTGCTTAATCAAATTTGCACACAAGCTGAAGAGCAGCACGGAGCCTGTGCTGGGGCAGAGCGGGCCTGCAGGCATCTATCTAGGCAGGGGTTGTTTATGGAAGGTCCCAGCATCACTTCACACCATCCCACCCCCAAAATCACCTCTCCAGCACCCACTCATCCCTGGAGAAGGTGCTCTGCCACCATGGTGGTCAGTGCTCTGCTGCTGGAGGCATCTCCAGAGGCCTGCCCACCTCTGCTGAGATGTCCCACAGCTGCCCAGGGATCGTGGATGTCCCTGGTTTCTTCTGCAAGGAGCCCCATGTCCCTGACGTGGTTCCCACCCACGTCTGTCAGATTAGGCAGCTCAAATCACAAAGTCAGTTCTAATGTTTTGCTCCTACAGCTCAATTTTGTGCTTTCAGGTGAAATTTCCCTTCATTTTTCAGAAGATGAGCCTCCAGAGGTATAGTTACCTGTGTTTCTTAATTAAGACACACTCCCCTCCATCTTGCGGGTCCAAGTTGTAGATATAGAGATGTCCATCTGACGTAGTCACCAACAGTCGAGGCAGCTTCTGAATCCTAATGAGAAAAGCATCATGAGGCCCAGCCCGTCTGCGCTGGCCCCGAGATACAGCCTGCACCCCCACGGCCTGCTCTGCAGCCACGGGTGCGAGATAAGGGCCCCCAGTGTGGGTGTCCTGCAGAGATAGCCGGGCCTGCTCAGGGGCTGGCGTGGCAGAGGGGACACCCGTGTCAACACGTACGTGGAAAGGGCACAGATGTTCCTTTGGCCGGAGATGTTCAGGCGGACGGTGGCAAAGGCCCGATCCTGGCTCATCATGCCCGACACCTGAGCAGGGAGGTAGTTGGTAGCAGCCTGGAACATCTTCCCCATGTAACCACTCCAGGTTGGAGGCTCTTCTGGCCGGCTGAGGGGGGTCACAAAGCAGCTTCAGTGGGGCTACCGCAACCAGCCGGGGCAAAACACATCAGGAACAGCCAAAACAATCCTCATCTCAGATAGGCAAAGGATCTGGAGCACCTGCACACACTGTGCACCAGCCTAGCGGGACACAGGGGAAGGAGGCAGGGGACAGTGGCAGCTCCTAAACCCCGAGCAGGCCTGGAGAGGCTGACAGCAGGGATGCTTATCCAAGGAGTGAATCCCACAGGACACAAAGCCAAAGAGACCGTGTGCAGGTGGTATAGCTCCCAGGGAGTGTGTGGGGAGGAAATGGGAGCCAGCTGCATAAAGGCAGAGGTCTGAAGCGGAGACATCCTCAGGGCAGGCAGCTGAACCCAGGCTCACCCCCTCACCTGTCAGTCAGATGCTCCAGTTTAAAGATGTGCACCGTCTCCGTGTTGCTGGAAGCACAGAGGAACTGGGAATCCATGCTGAACACAAGGGAGCTGATGTTCACATACCTGGGGCCAAGCACAGACAGCACTGCTCACTCCAGGGCACGGTGTTCAAGGGGAATTGCTAAGTTTTGCTCACAGACCCACACATGCCGGGGAGCACCCTGCCTGGCTGCTGCCGAGCCCGCGGGCCAACTGAGGAGCATTTCCCTCAGGCCTTTGCTCAGCACAGCTCAGGGTAACCTCGGGTTAGTGACAAACAGCCAGGGAGGTGGAAATGTCCTTGCTCCCAAGACTGCAGAGTGAACATCTGTGCCAGCCTCACTACAGCAGCTAAAGCTCCCGTACTGCGAAGGCCAGGGCGGACATCCAAAGTGTGAATGACTTGCAGATTCAAAGCACCTCCTTTGAGAGGGCAAGAGTGGGGCTGGTAACTTTGGGGACTTCATTATTTCAAGTAAGAAACAAGAAAGGACAGAGCAAATGGAGAGAGTCTACCCCTGTTCTCTGCGATGGCCCTGTTCTGTGACACACTGAATTGACTCCCTACACTTGCTGGCGGCAGCGGGCGCAGCGTGGCTCTGTCTGCCACAATGACATTTCTATCTCATACGCTCCCTCTTGTTTTCTTTCTGCAAAAGATGCCAAAGCCACCAGGATCTGACGTTGCCCTGCCCCTGTGTTTACACTTCTGCTCCGGGAGCCCTCTGTGTATTTGTCACTGACAGAAGAATGAACTGACCTTTTCATCCCTCGCCGGAATTCATAGAGCTTTTGCCCACCAGGAATGGAAAATACACGAATGACTGTGCCCTGCAAAAAACGCAAATGGATTTTTTGATCATGCAGGAGCAGGGCAAAGAGTGCAAGCCCTTTCCCTGACACACCCAGGAAACTCAGGACGTGGCAAAGGCCCCTCCTGTTTGCCAGCCAGGGTCAATCTGAACCCGATACACTGGCTTCTTACGAGTCAGCGTGCTTTTGGTGCCCCTCCTCTGTTGGCTGTGTTTAAGAACGGGCAGCTCAGAGGTCATGCTCTCCATGGGACCCCCCTGCCAGCCGTGGGCAGAGGCACAGGCAGCAGGGAGGGTGCTCGCAGCTGCGCTCACTCACTTTTTCAGAAGCACTTGCCAACTTCGAGCCGGTGGAGTTGAAGGCGAGAGCAGCCAGAGGCCCGTCGTGGGCAGGGATGGAGCAGGCTGTTTTCTGTGGGGCAGAAGGTGATGTGAGTGCAAAGAGACACGTTGCTCCTTGAACTGCGTAAGGGCAGGGTGTTCCCCGCCTCGCACCCTACCCAGGCCTGCCGATAGGGATTCATGGCATCCTATCACCCTTACGGTGTCCCTTCAGCATCCTCAGCATTTCTTATCTCTGCCCTGCCTTGAGCTCACTCTCCACCTACTAGGTCCACTGTGATTACAGAAAGCTCCTTCCTGGGGCGGAGGTCTCAGCTCTCCACCTCTCCAGGCTGCGGGATCGCTCTCTCTGAAGCCTGGCATTTCTTTGTGCAGAGACAGAGACGGCCTCCCTGCAGTTTGCTCAGTTCTACAGCAAATCCTGCTGCAGCGACACCCCCCCGATGCCTGCGGGGAGCCCAGGCCCTCACTAGTACCTCTCACAGCAGCAGCGTGTTTTCCCCTTGTGCTCTGCTCCTCCCCTGCTGCAGATCCTCGGCTCCCGCTGCACGTAGAGAGCGACAGCCTTATGTAATCCAAAGCCCTGGCATAAACAGCAGATAATCATGACCCTGCTTCCAGCCAGGGACAGATTTCCTGATGGGGCTTTGGACACCTCAGCCTCTCCGTGACCTCGGGTCCGGCATCCCTTCCTGCCTGCGGCACGGCAAAGCAGCTGCTCCAGGTCTTGCACTGTGGCTGGAGCAGCTCCAATCCCTCCTGAGCCACCTTGGTCACATCAATCCCATGGGATGTGCTGCTGAACCCCCTATAGGAACCCTCTATAGGAACCCCTGGGTCAGTCCCTCAGGCTGTGGGGTAATGGGTCACGTTCTCCCACCCTGGGAGATGGATGTCCCCATCTCAAAGAGGCTGCTTCGCACGGCATCCAAGCAAGGGGGATGGGGACGTGCCTGCCCCAGGCAATGCCCTCCCAGTCTGCTGGGGGGAGTGTATTTATTCATCCCTCCCAAAGGCCCCGTGGGCTTTGCTGTGGTTGTGTTTGTTTTCAGTCCCTGCCGGTATCCACAGGGCCGAGCTCCGCACTTACCAAAGTATTTCCGTCGTAAAGCGCGATCTCCCCGCTGGTCGCGCTGCCGGGATAAGCCAAGTAGGAGTTGGCGTGGTTGATGGAGAGAGCACACAGACCTGGCAGGGCGAGAAGGACACGGCTGAGGGTGTTTGCTGGTGGAGCACAGAAAGCAGAGCCGCAGCCACGGACACGGCGGGGGGTTCAGGCTCTGTCTCATTTTGGGGCAGTGTCCGGCACCGGGCGCACGCCGGGTTCGTGCTGGTAATGCCTCGGCCGTGGGGCCACCTGCTGGCACGGGACAGCACGGCTCCTGCTCCCTGCTCCCTGCCACCAGCCTCCCCAAGGAGCCCCGGTCCTGCTTTTGGGCACACGCTTGGCTTCTCCCCCTCCTTGTCTCCTTTGGGAAGCCAAGAATAGGTGCGTGAAACACAGCGAGGGACATCTTGGTCCCAGGGCTAACAGGACTCCTGTCCAGGCACATCTGGGCACCTCCAGATGTGCAGGGGGTGTAGGCACTGGGTCAGAAGCTCAGATGAGCAGCGCGGTGTGGGCACAGCCTGGCACGTGAAGGCTGGCACGGCAGGGCTGGGGCCGGGCAGCGTCGTTTCCTTTTTCTCTGAATGGAAAAGGGAAGCCGGGAGAGACAAAGGAAACGCCACGGTTGTGCAGGGAGTTTCCGGCTCGAACCCTAGCTAAATTTTAACCACGGGGGGAATTCTTCAGCCATCTGTTTTTATGCCAACATGAGCATTTGAGCAGGAATTACGTGATGAGACAGGGATGGATGGATATTTTCATCCGCTTGTCCCCCAGGTGACCTCGGAAAAGAGCATCTCTTCCTGCCTCTCATTCCTGCCGCTGGCGGGGGACCCGTCCCGGTGAGCCCTGTCACACACAGAAACGGGTCTCAGTCGCCTCCTGCCCCACGTCCCCGGGCTCACAGTCCTCCCCGAGCCAGCTCAAGGCTTCAGTGTGACCTGAGCTTCCTGGCCCCCGCCGGGGGGTCCCATCTAGTCCCCCACGGGGAGGAAGCCGTGGGGTTAAAGGCTGCCGGGGATGCTGCCAGGGCCCCCAAACAGGACGCTCGCACGCGTGCACGTAGAGGCACGGACGTGCGCACACACGCCATGCAACCCCTCCTGTCAGGACACGGCCCTGGCCCCGGCCCAGCAGCAGGGAAGGATCGGCTGAAGCTCTGGTTTTAGGTCATTGTTTATAACTAAACAAAGAGAGCGCGGCGGAGCCAGGAGCTGCAGGATCGGCCAGGGGGCCCTGGGGATCCACTCCCTATCAATCAGAGGCATTTACATCATGCCAGGGACGGGAGAAGAGGCTCTGCAGCAAAGTGTGAGAAGAGGCTCTGCAGCAAAGTGCAGGCCATTAAAAGGCAGCTAAAGAGGGAGGGGAAGGAGACAGGCAGCGATCACCCACACACTTTGGTTGTGATGAGCAAGGGTGTCTTTTCAGGATGGTCTCCCCAGAGCCCAGGCAGCACGGGGGGGATCAGTGCAGCCCCTTTGCTGAAGTGGAGGATCTAGAGACTGCTGGAATTAAACAAAGGCAGCTCTGAGCGACTGGGGTGAGTCACCCGCTCCCTCTGCTCTGCGCCTGGCTGGGAGAGGCGGCCGGGAAACCGGGCCAGGGGAAAACACAGCTGTGAGTGTACTGGGCTGACCTCAGGGAAGCGCAGAGAACAAGGATCACAAGGGACACGGGCAGCCTTTGAAGATGCTCCTCTGCTCTTGGCAGCCCCACAGCCCCGAGGGCTGGTGCATGAAGCGGTGGGCCCAGGAGGGAGGAGGCAGGTTGGTGCTGCTCAGCGTGGCACCCCAGGGAATGTCACATCACAGGTGGCTTCCTCGAGCACCATGGAAAAAAAGCTACAGCATCCAAGAAGCCTGGCCTTGCCCCCAAGCCAGCAGGTCCAGAGGGATCTGGGGTTTGGAGGGAGCCACGTGAGGTGGTTTCCAAAGCTGCAGTCACCCCCAAGATGTGCCCTTATGGCACGGACGTCAGCGTGAGCACTGCAACCTCCTCAGTGCAAATCCTGCCCCTGACATGAGCCACAGGGAATCACAGAAACACGGAGTAACTCATGTTGGAAGGGACCCATGAGGATGAAAAACAACACGTCTGAGCACACATGAGACACATCAGGCTCACCCACTGTGGGCATTTTCCTCTCCTGTGTGGAGGAGGCTGGACTGGGAGCCAGGTCCTGGCCAGGAACAGCCAGGGATCTCACTGCAGCTGGCAGCAAATCCCAGTCCCCACCGTGCTGGTGTTACTGTGCCCATGGTTCATCGTTTGCAGCCTGATCTCACACCCTGTCACCACAGATCCCTGCTCTGGAAAGGGTTGTCCAAAGAGCGGTGAGGCTGAACTGCCTCGACCTCCTGGACACGCTGTCCTCGAGGTCAGGCTTGGGACCAGAGCAGATGGTGTGGGGACAAAGGAGCACACGTGGCACAACACTTGCCACTCAGCTCATTTCAACAACAGCTGCTGTGATAAAAGGGCTTTAAAAAATTGAGCCTGTATGAAGTCCTGTGATCCACAGCAGCCTAGTCCTGTCCCGGGGAGCACTGATTGCTTAAACCTGATCATTCAGCCCCGCTGCAGAACAGCCTCAGGCCTGGGTATCCCTGCCCTTCCTGCCGCTGGTGGCCTTTCTCGGGAAGGTTTTAAACTTTAATTATATTTGCAGTATTTAGTATGTTTAATCCACACGGAGAGGCCATCTGTTGAGACCTGAAGTAGGTCAGGGGAGCTGCCGGAACAGCGTCCCTTGAAAGCCCAGAAGGCAGGCGTGAGCCCATCAGCAACTTCCCAATTAACCACCCATGAAATGATGCTGCAGCCTGCGAGCGAGCGGGACGTGGCAGCGACACAGGGCAGCGCCGCGGCCGGCACTCGGCCAACTTTCCCTCTCCACTGCTAAAAATAGCTCCTCTCCCATCAGCAGGAAAGCCGGATTCACCCTCCGCTGCACAGAGAGGATCTGCTCTGCAGCCACCTGCCCTGCCCCTGGGGTTTGCGGCGTGCAGGGAATAAGATCAGGTGGCAGCCCTGGCTCCTGGGAACTCCCTGGCAGGGAACTGGCTGCGTTTTCGGCCCCGGGTGATCTCCACGGTGCTATTCACTTTGGGAGCTGACCCCAAGCCCGTAAGTAATCACAGCTTTCTACCTGCATGTGCATGGCCAAAAGAGAAGCTGGGTTAACCCCAGGTCTGCAGGGAGTGCAGAGCTGACTCATGCCAGCAGCACGGGGAGGCAGGGGCTGCTTTGTCTGGAGAGAAAAAACACCGCCGGACTCTCTGACACAGGGCACGGTGAAGGAAGGGCAGGGAGCCCCGGAGGGAGAGTTTCAAGCTCTCCTACACGTGGAGGGAAACTTGCAGTCCTGGCCTGTCTTACAGCTTTCCACTTGTGAAAGAGAATGAAGGCAGAGCTGGGAAGCTGGGAGCTGTGCAGACATCCCACAGGACAGGAAGGCACCGAACCTGGGAGGTGAAGTCAAACCACACTGACCATCTCTGCTCTCCTGCCATGGCTTTGCTCAGCACAGAGCAGGGTTTCTGCTCTCCTGAGCCCGACTGACTGCCTTCATGCATTTCTGGCTCCCAAATGTTAAATTAGGACACACAAGCCACAGGCTGGTTTAAATTCTAACGTGTGTGTTGAGTTGTGGCTTTACACAGCTCCTGCAGAGCTCATCTCTCCCTTTCACACCGCTCTCCCACGCTTACCTGTTGTATTTGGAGGTGTATCCAGAATAGTCTTCAAAAGCTTCATGTCCTTAATGTTATGGATGTAAATTGACTCCTCCAGGCAAACAACCAGCCTCTGCAAAGACACAAGGGACATGCACAGAACCTCACCAGCACAGGCACGGTGCCTCTGCCCGCTGCTCCCGCGGTTCACACCCCCAAACCTTCCCTGTCAACTCAACAGGAATCTCACACACACTGAAATGTTACAGAAACGTGATCTCTTCTGCTTCTCCATCCCCTCTCACTGGACAACCTTTGGTTCTGTACGACTCTGCTTTGGAGAGCTGCCTGCACCTGGTCTCACTTTAGAAAGCAGCTAAAACACCATGACTTCTCTGCTTGTCTCACACTCATCTTCCACAGCCCCAGACCCCAGGAACTGGAAGACAAAACAGGATTATACCCTTGCCATGGGGCTTTGACTGCCATCCATTCCTACCCCAAATTCTCTTTGCAGGTCTTTTCATAGCAAATTAGTTTTTTATCATGAAGACCAGGCAACAGAGAGACTGCCAGTCCTGCTTGTCAGGATGCCTACGGCTGGGAATACATGCCCCTTGCCCGGAGTTCTTCCCTGATTTGGGAGCAAATATTTAGGTGATGGGCCTCCTACTGCTGCTAACCCTAATGCATCTGTTCAGCAAATTCATGTTTCTTTTACCGTTTGGCACCAGCAGGGAAGAGTCTGCTTTATGTGCCCTGAGCTGTGCAGCACAATTGCATAAAAACGGGGCCAGGAAACATTTGTTCAGGGAGAGTCACGGTGTTTAGTGTTCCACACAGAGTATTTATACCACCTCGGCAGATGGGTAGGGCATTTCCAAGTTCAAGTGCTTGTACCTCTTCTACTGAACTCCTCAGGAACCCCCCCTGCCCACCCAGCCAAGGGCAGCTGTGGAGAGAGGAGCTGCCAAGGGCTGCAGAGGAAAGGCAGAAAGGCAACAGGAGACCTAACGCTGTAACCTTTGCACTGGGACACCATCTCCCTGACCTCTCAGCTTGGTGTCTCAGCTTGGCCCAGATCTCTGTGTGTTACCACGGAGGCATTTTGCACAGAGGGGTTTTTTTTGGGACTGAGCTTTGGATCCAGCTGAAGTTGTGCTTTCTAAGTCCAGCGAGCGCACGGTTCCACCTGCCTTAGTGCCAAGTGTTCGGAAGTGCTGAAAACCTCCCAATAAAAATGTAAGGCCAGACTCCATCCAGGCTCCTGAAGCTGGAGCACCCAAATCCATGTACAGGAAGCCTCCACCTCTTTAGAAATGAGGCCACTTATTTAGTATCTAAATGTAGAGCTTAGTCACTAACTTGCAACACCCACATTAGAAAATCTTTGCCTTGCTCCACCATTACTCTCGGATCAAACTCTTTCCCACTTCTATTCCTGCTAACCACAGCATCTGGGGCTGTGTCAGAGCCATCCTGCCTTTCCAGGAAGACTTTGCCATTTCTACAGTAACAGCCATCAACTTGCTAGCAGAGACCGTCAGAGGAATATTTATACAGCTGATTTCAGCAAAGCCACCCTGTGTTTTCCCAGAACTGCAAAACGCGCTGCTATTGATGTACAGGTGAAGGGAGGTTTCCAGATGATGGCAAAGCAACAGCCAGAGCTGCAGGAAGGGACAAAATCCAGGAAAGTGATGGGGGTGGGAGGTGAACGGGCACAGGAGGCCTGAAGAAGCCCAGCAGGAGTTGGAAAGGGCTGGTGCTCTGCCTCCTGCCCTCCCCGCAGCCCCACAGCCCGTGCTGACCTCAGTGCAAACCCTGCCAAGGTGAGGATGGGGTTTATCTCGCTGTGCACACAGACAGAGCCTCCCAGAGGCTGCCTGGGGGTGTGATGGACACAGGGTTCAAGGCACTGCGTCTTGTACAAAGTGTTACTGCTCACCAGTATTTCTCTTTAGTACTTCAGTTAGACACCAGTCAGGCTGGATAACTGAGTTGTGTGTCGAGGACTTTAACCTGCTGAGTACGGACACAGCCAGGGAAGAGCATCAAACCTCTCCAAAGAGCTCAGCAGGGTCTCAGTGGTGAGTGAAAAGACAGGGAGGGCTCCTCACCGACCCCACAGCACAGCCTCATGCCCCACTTGGAGACAAATCACCATCTGCCTTAACACACTTGAGAGATAAGATGGAGCTTGGAACAGAGAATCTCCAAATCTCTCCAGGTTTGTCTGTTACAGCAGGAGGATGAGCTCAGCCCAGGATTTGAACCCAAGCCCAGAAAGCGGCCAAGGAACGTGGGTGCACATCACCTTCAGGCCATCTCCAGAGCAGCACGTGGGGAAAAGCCTGAACTTACTTTATTCTCACACTAATCTCCTAGAGCTGCTAAGCAGAACCTCCCTGTTTATTTTTGTATCTATCTGCAATTCAAAGGAAGTCCTTATTTTGCCAGCTCCGTTGTAAGTTTAAGTGAAAAAAATCAATTTAGGACAGATTTAATTGTAGTACAGGAACTTCTGGTCAAACACAGCTTTACTGGAAACTCAACCCAGAGTTTCCTTATGGGAGAGCCTTACTGCAGGTCTCACTGTTGCTAACTGAAGAGATGCTGATTATATACAATTACACAGACTGCTTATTTCTTCATTGTAAAATGTCCTCTGCTTCTTACGGCATATACTTTGAAAATAATTATGGACAAAAAGAAAAGATGATTTAAAATCCTCCAAAAGGCTCCAGGCTGCATGAGACTGTGTCGGTTCAGAGAATAAATAACACTCTAAAAGCCTTCTTCCAAGTGGCCTGAATGTTTTCTATACCTTTAAAAATAAACCAAGACTGCTCGCAGTACTTGAGAAGCAGCCTTTCACCTCATCCACGGAGTTCAAGTTACTCCTGGGTTTTGTTACCAACTTTGAAGGTCTCATTTGCAACCAAGATGGCAGAGGTGGGCCTGAAGTCAGGATGTGGAATCCAAGGGGAAGGAGAAAGATGAAAAGGTGGTTTTTTGGCAGAGCTGTGTGCTGAATAGGCAAGAAGGCAGACAACAAAAAGCCTTTGTTTAATCGCTACCAAAACAAGGACTTAGCTTCATTTCACTGAAGCAAACAGTGGGCAGATGATACCCACAGCCATCCTGCTCCCCACAGCCATCCTGCTCCTCTGTCACAGCCACCAAGCCTGAAGTGGAGCCTGTAGGAGAGGACTGGGACCTGTCCCTCCAGTCCCAATTCACAGTCTCCCTGCAAACCTGCCCAGGCCACCGCTGCTGTGCCGGGCAGCGCGGTCCCAGCTGGAAAGTCAACACCAGCAAAGAGCCAGAGTGGGATGACTCTGGCTCACCCCAGCCTCTCACCTGACGATTCAGCCGGATGGACAGTATGTTACTGGAATAGCTGTAGTTGCAGATCTCTGTCCCTTTCTTGAAGTGGTAGACATTCATTTGCTGTGGCTTGGCATGACTGACCACAACCACAAGGCTGCTGGAGAACAGACGCTCCACGATGTAAACATCTGGGATTTCATCTGGGCACAGAAGGAAAGCAAGACAGAGTCTTTAGCTTGGATCATGGTTGGTTTGACTGCAGCAACAAGGGACTCAACTCAAGAGGGAACGGGGTTGGAATGCTCAGTGAGAAGGTGTTCAACATCTGCATTTCTTAAAAATTTCTCCTATCTGGCACAAAGCATTTAGGTCAGAGCAGGAAGGGGTTAATGAACCTTCCCCTGAAGGCAGAATTGAAGTCAGCCCCTTCTGACAGTGCAGTTATGCCTCTCCTGGGCAGGGCCCTCCAGCTGAAGCTAATCCTTGGGCCCTCCAGCTGCAGCTAATCCTTGGGAAGGGGTTATAAAAAGGAGGAGCTCACCCAGCTTGGTCAGGGGTTTTCCTGGAGGAAGTGAATAAGCCAGAGCTTGCTGAGGTAAGGACCAAGCTGTGTGTAATCCTGTTTATTTTGCATGGTGTCTGGTTTCTCCCAGCTTCCTTAAGGCAGGCTGACATGTTTCAGCTCTCCCTGTCACTGGGGCTGTGGTCTCTAGAGAGCTCTAGTGTGGCTGTGGGGAGCAGTGGTGGGGTATGTCTTGTAGAGACCATGTTTGGGGTGACTCCTCTTGTGCTGAGGAAGTACCATTACAATGGTCCTGGTAGACCTAGACCTAAATCATCAGGGACTATAACTTCTATAGTGGGTAGCCCTGTGGTGCTCAGTGCTTGGGCTGTGCTGTGTGGGAGGAATAAGGACTGTCCCACAGCCATGGTGTGGGACTGCTCATGTCTCAGCACACCACTTTAAACATGTCACCACCAGGAATCTGTTTCCCTTTGGCCTGGCAGGGGACAATCCAAACTCCTAAATGCTTTTTAACATAAGTACAAATGTATGGCTTGCTGCTGTATAGCAGCTTAGTTACCCTGTGAGACAAAGAGGAAAGGAGCCTGGACACTGTTTCAGATAATGCAGCCATGTCTGGTTGCTGAGGTTGTTCTACAGCCAGTGGAGAGGGACTAGTGCATCCCAGGTGTATCCTTAGTGCATCTCAGCTGAAGCACTTCTGTTCCTGGCCTGAACCAGACTAGAGTACATGCTCCAAGAGCCCTGACTTGTTTTGGGCTGTTAATTGCTTTGCTTGCTCCTCTGAACACAGCTAAGAGCTCAAAGCCTGCTGTGAATAACCTTCTTACATGGAAAACCTGTTAAAATCATCTTGCTTGTAAATACCACATTGGACTAAGCCTGTGAGTTATCCAGCATCTGTGCTGGGAGCCTGCAGTCTCCTGTCCCTGTATCTGAAACATGGCAGTGGTGAGCTACCTCTGAATGCTGGTTTGCAGGACAAACTGCTGCTGTCAGAATGATGGGAGTGAAAAAGAAGCTGGACTCTAAACTTGTGAGAGTCCTTCAACTTTGTTAAACTACTGCTGACTGTTCAGAAGTTTCTCTAAGGCTGTAGCTCACTCTAAAGGCTGCTGTGCACAGGGCAATAACCAGAGCTGTTCCTCTCCTGATATGGGTACAGCAGAAAGAGATGCCATCTCTGCAGCAGCAGTGGGCGGAATCACCCCCTTGAGGCAGATATTCCACTGCAGGGCAACAGGACACTTACTGCTTTCATGGACCTGGTCCAGTTGCTCCACAGAACTTAAGGAGAAAAGCCTGTATCCAGTTGTGGTTCCAATTGCCAGGGAGCTGCAAAGACAAGACAAAACCCTGCTAGTTCAGATCTGAAGGCCTCCGAGTGAGAGTCCCTGCAGATAGGGGAAGCAGGTAGTTCCTGGTACAGAGATCTGTGAAGGCACAACTTCCATTTCGACTCTCAATCTAAAGCACATAAAGTAACAAACCCAAGACTCTGGCATTCCAGCCTACAGAAGGCGAGTATCCCTGTGGGACAGTGAACTATCATCCATTTGTGTTCCTGTAGCTGCTGGGGGAAAAAATGGGCACATCTCTATCTGGGAAGCTGCAGATGGGACCCTCGGGACATAAAAAAGGAGACCCTTTCCTAAGGCAGGAGCTGATCCATCCACAGTGACGTGTGAGGGCTGTGACAGCTCTGCTCTAACGGCAGCGAGTCAGTGCCAAGCGCTGGCTCTGCTCAGCTCCAGATATAGCAAGCAGCAACATCCAGGTCTTAAATCATCAGCAGCTCGAATACCAACACATGGTGTTTGTGCTGGTGGCCAGCAGCTTCACGTCAGCAGCACATCACCACCCGTCAAAGCACCCTTTGTTTAGACACAGCACATGCAAAGCAGTGCTGGGAAGGTAAGGACATTTCCAGGTGCGGGGCTGCTATCTCTGATCCTTATCTTGCACCCCAGGATCTGGGCTGGTCTGGGCTCTGGGTGAGGGCTGCCAGGCACCGTGTGTGGCTCGCTGTTGGGATGTCTGTTGTGCCTCTTGGGAATGGTTCTGGAGTGAGTGGCTTTGAGGCAGGTAAGCCACAGGTTGGCAACGGTGAAAGGGCCAGAGGCTCCAAGGAAACCCTCTGTTGTCCTGAGGCGGTGGTGGGCCCGGGAGCCTGCGCAGGGCTCTGGGCACGGAGCCCCGGGGAACGGCCCCCCCGGAGCGGGCACGGACCAGCAGACAAAGCCCTCACAGACAGCGGCTTCTCTGACCACCCGACACTGCTTCCCCAACTGCCGGGAGGTAAAACCGGCTGATTCCTCTTGACTCCGTCCCCCGGAGGCCTCACCCGGGGGTTGGGGTGTCTGCCCCGGCCCAGCTCACCCCGAGCAGGGCCCTGTGGGGCCGGGGACCCCCCGGGGCCGGCCCGCGGATGGGGAAGAGCCTCGCCCAGGGCCCCACGGAGCAGGATCCGTGTGGGGGGTAGTTACCCCTGCAGGCCCAGCAGCCCCCGTGGGGCCTGCCCCGTTCCGGGCCCTCACGC
>NW_015090957.1:1456269-1466488 GCF_001431845.1 Calidris pugnax | reverse complement strand
CGGCCCGCTCCGCGCCGGCCAGGGGCGGTGCCGCCCGCCATTGGCCCGCGCCCCGCGGGAGGGACCGCCCCGCCCGCGGATGGATGGGCGGATCGACCAATGGGCGAGGGGTAGGCGGGACTGCCCCGCCTCCCGGCGGCGCGGAGCCGGCTGCTATTGGCTGGCGGCAGGGAACAGCTGTGCGTGGCCACGTGGTGATGTTGTGGTTGCATCAGACGAGCCCGGGCAGATGTTGCGGGGGGGGGCACATCTGGGGGCTCCTCGCTGGCCACGGCGGCTGCAGCGGCGTCACCAAGCGGATGACGCCGCCGCCTCGGTGACCGGGAAACAGCCCAACCCTCCTCTCCGCCTCCGGGACTCAACAGGGCCTTGAGGAGTTCAGTTTTTCCACTTTTTTTAAACAAATTTTCCACTCTAACCCCCCCCCCCGCCTGAGCCGTCTCCTGCCTGTGGGCTGTGCGGCTGCCTCCGGGGGGGTCAAATCGAGCAGGGGAAAATACAAAGGAAAAACACCCCCCGAGGCAGCGGCTGCGGGAGGCGGGGCGAGGAGGGTGCGGGCGCAGGGACGGGGGGGCCGGGCTGCAAACCCCCTCCCCGGGTGAGTAACCCTCATGTGAGCGCTGAAGTCACTGCCCCTGCATCACTTGCTGGGCTTCTGGAAAAAGAGCTGCACGCAATGGCATCTCCGGGAGGAGATTCCCAGGGATCCGCAGTGAATCCTTGTGGTGAATCCCCGCGGCCGCCCCCCGCAGCCCCCGGGGGTAGAGTGTGAAGGGGATTGATGTGGGGGGAGGAAGTAAGAAAACAGCCTCAAACCAGCGTTAGCTTGGGGTGGGGGGGATGGCAGATCGGCTCCGGAGCACGTGAGCGACACCCCAGAGGCAGCAGGGGAGTCATTTTTAAATCCATCATGGTTGGGGGGAAACTTCTGTTCATAGAGGCCTAGTGGAAAGCTCTAATAAAACCCCAAAACAAAACAGAAAAGTTGTTTTTGAATGTCCTGAGACTGTCCCTGTGGATCGGCATGGTTTGATTTTGAAATAGGGATGACAGATGGAAAATGGGGCTGCAGAGCAGGAAAAAGCTTAAAACAAACCCACAAAACAAACAAAAAATCCAAGAGTCAGTGCCTTATATTAAAAAAAAAAATACACCAACCCAAACAGTTTCTGGGCAACTGCTACAGCTGGGTGGTTGCTGTTTGGGTAATCACCATGAGCTGGTTTTAAAGTGAAGCTCTGATAAAGCAGAGCCGCAGAAGCATCCGAGACTTGGGCAACACAATTATTTTTGTAGCTCGATTGATGCAACCGTGTTGGTCAATCTTCCTTTCCCCTGGCTGCAGCACGGGCTGTGTCCTTAGCAGAGGTGGGAGAGACAAATGGTTCCTGTCCTCTGCTGGACTCTGATAACCTTTGGTGGCCCTTGGAGCGGGTGTTGCTGGTGGGTCCAGCCGAGCCACGGCAGCGGTGGTGGCCGTCAGACCAGGGCCAGCAGCAGGACAAGCTGCTCCTCTGGCTGGAGCAGCCTGTGGGTGCTGGTGAAGCTCTGCCTGACGAGAGCCCTTGGAGACCCCGGGGTCTGTGCTCCAGCACGTCAGGGCACTGGGGCTTTGGGTGTGAAGTAGAAGCTGAGGTGCAGTGTGTGGAAAGGGTGGGGTTTTCTGGGCAAGAAATGAGGTGTCTCTGATGTCTCAAGTGTAAAGGAATAGCTAAACTGTGATCTTTTTATTTTATTTTTTTTCCCCAGGAACACAGCTCTGGAAGGAGGCAGCAGTTAGGGTAGTAGTTAGATCCCCAGATTTTTTTTCTTGGATATATGTCACACCTGGGGAAGATGGTCTGGCAGAGACAGCAGAGTCGTGCCAGACGGACAGTTCTTGCCCTGATGCACACGTGTGCTGGGAAGAATGTGTCAGGAGCTGGTTTCCCTTTCCTGACACTCCTGTGATGGCAGTCACTGGGTGCATGAGTAACCATTGACAGGAACAGCCTCAGCTCAGTCTTTAACTCTAAAACCAGTCCTGAGTGTGGCTGTCTGGTTGTGAATATTTTTCAGTGTTGAAGACTTTGTGTGACAGACGTTGGTTTGTGTTCTCCCCCCTGGGTGTGTGCATTTGAGTCTGAAAGAGGGAAGGAGGTGAGGGAGCTGGGGAACCAGCCGCTGTCTCTGGAAGGGCCTCTCCCAGCCACAGCATCCCGTGTGTGCCCGTTTAGAAGGGTGAGGTACCTTTTGCTAGCTTTTAGGCTTTTCCCTGGCTCCGTGTTTAAATTCCAGCCCAGCTCTTCCCCCTCAGACAGCAGCCGTACCAGCAGGAGCAGGCTTTTATTTGAATGAGATCTGCTACAGGAAAAAAAAAAAAAGTCTTGGCAGGGGCTAAATCTGCTAAATATCCTTCCCTGATACTCATGATAAGCTGGAGCTTCCAGGGGAAAAATAGGAAAGGGCAAAAGGTGAACGTTTAACGAAAGAAAGCTTTTCTCACAGCAAGGAAACCGTATTTTGCGTGTGAAAGGAGTGGGGGGAGGTAGCACAGCCCCCTTTGCTCTTACCTGTTCCCCTCATGGAGCGGTACCCGGCAGAGGAGGCAGAAGGGGCTGCAGCCCGGGCTTTAGGGGCTCTAACACCATGAACTGAGAAGCACCAACCTGCTGGTCCCGGCTGCTCTGGGCCCTCCAGGCAATAAATGCTGCCATCTGGTGCCCCGGGCCCCGCTCACACATCGCTCCAGCACCAAAGGAGCAATCTCTGCTTCTCTTGGGCTTTCCCAGTGGATGCCCTGCACCTCCAGTACCTCCCAGTACTGGTGTAGGAAAAACCACTGACCTCAGTGAGAGTGGAGCAGAGCTGCTAATAAACTGCTCTGGAAAGGAAGGTGGAATTTATACCTTGCATTGTCCTCCTCTTGCTCTGATGAATTACTTCTTGTTTATGTCATGACAGATTTATTTTTTTTTTTTTTTCCTCTTATACAGTGGAAAAGTGAGAAGAAAGCAGAGGGCTGGACTGTGTATGTCTGGTCAACCTGGGTTTGGAAGAACTGTGATCACAAGATCTAGATACCAGAGAAATCACCTTTTGAACCCAAGTTCAAAGCCTCCCTTTTTTTTTTTTCTTCTATAATATATATCTTGATTCCTGTACCAAATATAAAAATGTGGGAAAGTAAAACAACGGACAGAAGATATTCATGACAGTGACCAGCAGCCTGGCTTGTCTTGCTAATTTGTCTGGACAGAGCTAACCTCAGGTGGGGCGAGAAGGGGTGGGCAGGGGAAGGTGAGGGTACGTACAAGAAATTTCACTGGGTGGTGTTTGGGTGCAGACATCAGGAAAAGTGCACCGAGACCTGGAGAGCCGTCTGTCAGCCAGGAGGGCAGGAGATGCAGAGGTGCCCGACTCCCCAGCCAGTGTGAATGTCACCCAAATTTGCTGCTTGTTTTCCTGTTTCAGTCCTGGGTGCTGACCCTGAGCCAGCCCCTGCCGTTTAACGAGCTGCCCTTTGCCAGCAGCCCGTTCAGTGGTGCTTGCCAAGGTCAGGGAAGCACCCACAACCTAACGCTGCGCTTCCTTCTGACTTGGATTAATGCTCCTTTATCTTGTCCTCACTCTGGCAAACATCCCATTTCCCTAACGAGGATTAGGCCATCGCACGTACCCTGGTCATGGATTATCTCCGGGGAGGCTTTCACCCAGTGGTTTGACACCCTGCCCACAGCAGGGGCACGGGCTGAGGGCGGCTGGTCTTCATTTCTCTTTGGGGTGAAGAGTCTTTTGGGGTCTCTTCAGCTGGGAAACAAAAGACCTGCACCTCAGAGAGCAACGGGGTTAAAATTGGGAGGGTGGGAGAGAGAAAGTTTTGCCTCCTCTTTAACTCTTGGGTACAGCACGGATTGTAAACTCCTCTGTAATTATCTAAAGAGCAAAGAAACTTCTGACATGAGAGATCAGAACAAGGAACACAGGGAGAGGGAGGCTGGGGGCACAGAGGGGAGAACGCTGGGTTCCCGCACAGCCTGGTGTGACCAGAGGAGCAGCTCCACGTGATGGGGCTCTGGAGGGACAGCACTGGGACAGACGCGCTCCGTGCCGTATGTCCTTCTCGTGACCTGGGTGACTTTCTCCCCTTTCACGCTAGAGGATACAAGGAGGGGCTTTGAGGAGAAGTGGCACAAAGCGTTGGTATAATAAATACATTCATAGCAGAAACAACGTGGTTCTTGTTGAAAGGGAGAATGCAGGGAGGGACCCACGCTGCCCACGGGACGGTGTGTGCACGGGGCCGAGGTGACCACAGCCACTGCCCCCAGCTCATCTGGATGCAGCTTCACTGCTGCTTGGGCAAATGGTCCTGGGTCAGTTCTCTCGTGGTGGGTTTAAACCTTGCCCAAGGAATTAAACTGCTGGTCCCCGTTACTGGAGTGCTGGAACATCTCGTGGGCTTGGCTCCTCAGCCCTGAAAGTGCTTTAACCCCCACCCCGCGGGGGGATGCGGGGATGGAGCGAGGCCAAGAGACTCCCAGAGCTGGGGCTGGAAATCGGTAGCGGAGCAGGACACTAGACCTGCACCTCTTCATAACCTCTCTGCTTCAGTTTTCAGGGTTATGGCTGTGGAATGAGAGAGGCCGTATCGTATTCCTGCGGCACATGCCAAGGAAGCCTCAGCTGACGTTTCAAAGAGCTATTGTTTTTAAAGTGGGTTCCTTCCATCTGGGAAAACGTTCTATTATCTTGGGGGGGGGGAGGGAGAGAGGCAGAAACTTGCATCAGAAATCACTTGATTCTGTAGCCGGTTTGTCAGATGTTGGTCCAGACATTGTTCGGATGTCAGTCCGGGCCAAGAATAGTGGATCTGAGCGACTGGGGCTGTGTTTGCTTTGCCACCTGCTCTCAGAGACCAGCACAGAAGCAAACGGCTGCTTTGAATGCTTTTATGTGTCCGTTTATCTCGCAACAGACGTGTGTCAGAGCTGATGCTCAGGGAGGGAGCTCTCCCCAGACGGCTCCTATGTCAAAAGCACAGGAACTGAGGATGCTTTCCAGTGGGGGTATTTACATTCTATTACACAACAAACAGGGGCAGTATTTCACACGGCTTCCCGGAAAAGAAGTCAACAGCAGCCACACGCTCTCTGGTTGCTCTTGTGTTGGGTTTGCGTCAGAGGCATCTTAAAGTCAGGAATGGCATTTGCAGATGCTTGGGCAGGTCACAAAGTGCTGGGGCTGCCCAGAGGCTGTATAAAGTTAACGATGCAAAGCAAAGACCCGCTGCTCTCCCGTCTCTCTCCCATCCTCCTCTCTGGAGGACTGAGCCTCACGGGGTCTTTTTTGCAGTGCTTGGAGCCTGGTTTCTCCCTCCCGGCTCTCGTGAGGCTCTGACCTGTATCTGGGCTAATCCCTGTCCTCACCCGGGGTTGAGGAGAGTCCCTGGAGCCCTTCAGGCTCGTGCACGGCCACCTGAGCAAGGAATTCCCGGGAAATATTTTCAGGAGGGTGCTTGGAAGCTTCTTGCCCCGTTGTTGAGGTGCAGGTTAATTGTCAACACGAGACTCGAGGTGAGAGGGAAGAGGGAACACGGAGTTCGGGTGAAGCGGGGCTGGATGGTGGGCAGAGCACCACTATCTGTGTTAGAATGTAATCAGGGCACCCTGGCTTTTCCAAAGTGTCATTGAGCCTGTCCTTAGGCAAACAGAGGGGAGCGATGTGACATACCTCAGATAAGGAGGGCCCCCGGCTGCCCCCCTCGCCGTGTCACGCTGTGCAGCCTCGGCTGGGGGGCGAATCTCCTCACGCTGCCCTGTGGGTGCTGGGAGCTTCCAGTGGGACCCACGGCGGGAGAGGGGCTGTGCTGCCACGGGCACGTCCCACGGATGGAGGCGGGTTCCCCCCACTGCCCTGTCTTAAACATCTGGGCACTTCGGAGCATTTTTTAACTTGGCTCTTGGTTGCTCTGCTCTGAGTCTCACCCGTCGTTTTCTTCTTCAAAGCAACATGTGGAGATTATTTGAGCAAACTCATTCTGTGCTGGGGACTGTTTCACACAACACTCTGCCCAGCTGACGGGCAGCAAGACCAAAGCCAGCTTCTGTGCATTGAATTTTGGGGTCCAGAGTGGTTTTTAGCCCACGGCAAGGGTTGTGGTGGGGTTAGAGCAGGAAGCTCAAGCGCTGTCTTTTATGCTGCAGGATTTTTGCTCACATCAACTCCTTGCTTTGTTCCTTTATTGCTTTTCGTGTGGGAAAATTACAGGTTTATTTCTGCTGCAGCTCATGCAGAGGCTCAGGCCGCTTGGGACACGCCGGGCGCTGCTGGGCACTGGGTGGCAGGTACCCGTGTCCCCTCACCGCGTGCAGTGAAGTGTCACACCGAGAGCTGTCACGTTCAGACACTTGGCTCCAGAGTTTGGCCCGGAACCCAGAAGCCCCCAAATAGTCTATTGTTAAACAGGAATACGTTTTTTTCTCTCTTTTGGCTCCAAATCTACGGATCTTCCTGTGAATCATGCCGTATAGTCTCGGTGAGACGTGGTGTGCAGCAGCAACAGACAGCTATTTTTTATGCCAGTTAAAGCTTAAACAAAATCCAAGGAGACATGCCCAGAGGACACAGCAGGAACTCTGCCTCTGGCATCGTCACGGTCCACATGAGCTCACAGGTCTTAGGTTCACTGACTTTCTGATTCTGGACACTGGATTTTAGGGCTATTGGGACTAAAAGCAGCTTCTGTTGGTAGAAGAAACCTTTCTGTGCCATTAAGGGCCCCTCATTCCCCATTCCCCTCCCCGGGCAGTGCACAGGCAGCAGTCACCCCCACCAGGACAGTGTCGAGTGTTGGGCCGTGCCTCTCGACCCTGCTTCTACATCAAGGGGGATGGATTTGCATGATTTAACATGTTAAACCATGTGTGTGTGTTGGGGGGGAACATTGGGTGTTTCAATCCAGCACTTGACCCAAGGGGATTTTGTCCTGTGCACACAGCAGGGGTACAGCACTTCTGGGCTCTTATTTCTCATCCTGGCCCACACAGCTTTTTTCTCCCTGTCTCTCTGCCCGCTCTTTCCCCTGGCAGAGCACGGTTGCTCCTGGAGGTATTTTTTCTGGCCTTGCCCTGGGTCCCCTCACGGAGCCCGCTCTGCTCCCAGCTACTTCCTCGGCCAACGCTGCGAGACTTTGTGCTTCCAGCGTCACACTGAGTCAGTGGGAGCTCCGTGGGGTTTATACTACTGCCTGGTGGGAAGGAGAATAGAAAGCCTCGACTTCTTCCCTTCCCAGCAACCATTCTTAGCTTCTATTACTGTTGAGCACCATGTTGATAAATAGCGCCATAAAAATTAGAGTAATAAATTTAGTCTTTGTAAGAACTTCTGGGAAGCTTTGTTAAAAAGCAAACAAATTATCTTCCCGCTTGGGATATTTCAGATGCTTTTTACAGACAAATTTATTGGTCCTTTATGACACCAGGAATATGTATCCTACACGACTTAATGCAGAACAGAGACAAGCCAAACGCATAAGAATGATGAGGTGGCATTATCACTCAGCTGATGAAAGAATTGTGATGATCTTGAAGAGGGCTGCTGGTTTTAATAATGAAAAATAGTGCTTTTTTACTCCTCCTTATGAGGCTAAAGCAGAAGTGGCCAAATACATAAACCTAACAGCAGGGTATTTTATATAAACAAGTGGACATACTGGTCTAGGTTCTCAAGGTGGGCAGGTACCCAACTCCTCTTAACATGCAGAGACCTGTGGACACTTTCATCCAGGATCTGCCCAGGCACATCACACTTCAGGCAGTGTTTCTTGGTTTTAAAACTGCAAGCAACCAGGCTGCTAATATCCAAGAAGTCCTATTTGCAGCTTTGTGCAAGTCCCTGCTGTGACACATGACGATTCCCAGCCCCTGCCCTGGGGACTCCTCTCGTCCACCCTCACACTCTGCCAGTATCTACCAGTCTCAAGAACTGAGCATCCCACCACTAAGGAGACGTGCTGGGTGCCATTGCTGAGATCTCTGCTGGGTGCCATCGCTGAGATCTCTGCTGGGTGCCATCCCTGAGATCTCTGCTGGGTGCCATCACTGAGGTCTCTGCTGGGTGCCATCGCTGAGGTCTCTGCCACACTAACCCCTAGTGCTTGGACTGGGCCTTGAACCAGGACTGACTACTAGAGGTGCCTAAAAAATGACCGTAATGGTGCTTTAGGACAGCCTCGGCTACAGGGCAGGGGATGAAACTGAATTAGGAAAATGTTTCTGTGGAGTTGTTATTAAACATAACCAGAAACAGGCAGTACGGTCGTCCCCTCGGCGTGGGGGCTGGCTGGCTGCCACGCTGTCCTGCGTGGGTACCCTGGGGGCAGAGCCTCCTCCTCCTCCTCCCCACCACAGCCCGGGGCAGCACATCCCTCCCTGAGAAACTCCGGTGCAGAACGTTGTGTGAAACGAAAGTTGTGGGAACAGCGCTGACGGTAACGCAAGTTATTGACTCAGGAATGTTTATTATTTAATTAGACAGTTAAGACCAGGGTCTGACTGTAATTCAGACCAGACCAAATGGAACAGGGCTCTGTTTGTTTGTTCATTTCTCTTACGTCCTTTGCAGTGTAAGAATTAGCACATGAATATGGTCCAACACAGGACTGTGGGGAGCTGATTCAACTTTCAAAGCTGGGTGGGGGCTGACTCCCAGCGTGGAGCTGTAGCAGCGACAAGGGGGACAAGGGGGACCTCAGGTCGGCGTCACGAGGCTCCCTCTGAAAGCCTGTTCTGTTCTCTTCATTTCACTCCTGCTCTGCCATCTCAACTCCCTGGCTCCGGAGCCGGGGAAAGGATTGGGAAAGGATTGCACCAGGAGCCCGCTGTGCAGCTCCTGCTTGTTTTCTGAATAAAGAGAATGTTGCGGAACAGGTTTTACGCACGGGTCTGATCTTTGTTCCAGATGGGATCCATCCCAAAACAGCAGCAGAACTTGTCCAAACAAGGAGGAGAGAGATGTGACAATAGCAGACAGCTTGAAAAAAGGGAAGATAAAAGGCAAGGGGAAAAAAAAGTGTGTAGGGGGGAATGCACACAGCTTTATTTCCCAGTGTTCAGAAACTTCGTGTACTTCTGAGTCACAGACGAAATATTGTGTTACCAGGTGGGCAGGTAGGTTTCATACCTGACAGTATTTCACAAGTATTAACAGTTTCTTACAATTCATGCTCAGATGGATCTGGTTTTTGTGTAGAAGTTCCAGCTTTTGACTTAGTCTCAGAAAATCCTGGACCCTGGCTTCTAACTAACCCCTGAGAAGCTCTCAGACCTCTAAGGAATGTGCACTCAGGGGCTCGCTTTGGTCCGTCATAAATGCAGATGTCAGCCCTAGACCTCAGCTGTTACCCCTCGTTCCTTTAATACGTGAAATGTGAAAGAAACACCATGTAAGAGAGTTCCTGATGGGGTGCCCTCTCACTGCAAACGCCCCAACAGCTTCTCATCCCCAAATACACATCGGGCTCATGACTGGGATCACTCCGGTTGTGCGATACGTGATTGATTCTCCTCAATCTGTGAAGAACTGATGAATTTTGGCTGACACCTCTCGCAGCAGTTCCAATGACGGGCTGTAGAAGCGGGTTCTCCTCCCGGCCGTGGGGAGACCAGCCCACGCAGGCACCGGGGTTCCCTTCCCCAAGCCCTCGCTCGGGCTCTGTCTCCCCCCGGGGATCTCCGGTGGCTTCTGTCGGCCCCGAGGACGCAGAGCCGAGGGATGCCAGGGCCCGCCTCAGCCACACGGAGCCCGGCGGTAATTCCGCACGGACTTTAACCCGATTACGGTTCAATCGGTGCCAAACCGGAATAAAGTTTATTTTTTCCCCCGCAAAGGCGGACCCCGCGGGGCTGAGGCGCAGGGGGGCAACGAGGGGCCCTGTCCCCCGGCTGCCGAGGGGACTGACCCGGGGAAGCCGCTGGCTTTAACCCCGAGCGCCGCGCTTCAGCCGCCCCGCCCGGGCCCAGGCCCCGCGCCCGCCGCCCCGTTAGCGCTGAGCTCAGGCCCCGCGCGGCAGCCGCGGCCCCGCCACCCGAAAGAAAAGCCATTTCGCAGGGTTTCGGGGCTGTCAATGGCTCCGGGCGAGGCCTCCGCCACCGGGCCCGGGGGTTCCCTCGGCCCGAGGAGCCAGCCCGCCTCACCCCTTCCCTGCCCGGCCCTCCGCTCCCTGCCAGCCCCGCGGCCC
>NW_015090957.1:1419040-1454431 GCF_001431845.1 Calidris pugnax | reverse complement strand
GGGCGGCCCCGGGGCGGGCGGGCCGGGCGGCTGGCGGGGGGCAGGTCTGCCTGAGGGGGCTCTGGGGTTTGCAGCGTGCGGGGAAAATGTCCTTTTGAAACGCTGGGGTTTCGGTATTTCTTTGGTGTTTTCTGCGCTGCTCTCGCTCTGCTCACGGCCAGCCGCGGCCCGTGTCTCCTGGCTGTCAGCCGCGCGGTGCTTTTGCCGTAGATTGTAATTTGCGGGCTGTCGTGGAGCCCCCGGGCTGCTCTGGGGCTGTGGGGGGGGAGTGACCTTCACTGGGCGAGCTGTCAAAACAAAAGAAGTCACTGGAGAACCTTTAAGGCACTTTTTCTGTCCAGGTGAAGTCCATACCTGATGTTTACGCAATACATAATGCGTCTGTCTGCGCGTACTTATGCGGGGATTAACTGTGACAGGAGTGAGACCTGTCTGAGTGTGGGGGGTCTGTGTTAACCCCCCTGCTCCCGTGCTCCCCAAAAGCTGAGGGGTCAGGGTTATGCTGCCCGTGTGGCCTGTGTTCCCCAGGCTGCTGCCTCAGTAGGATAAAGCTCACAACACGACTGCACTGCTCGGCTTTTCAGTGACTTTTCAGCTCTCAAGATTGTTTTGTCTGAATCCCTTTTTTCCTTTTCAAAAGCTGATCCTGAAATCAACGTATCTCCCTGCATATTCCTAGGCTGTTGCCACTGCCCCTGTACCAGGTAACTCTATTTATATTTTATCGTAAGTGACCTGAGGAATAATTTTCTGTTTCTTTTAGCTATCTCAGTGTTAATTGCTTTATGGAAAAAAAAATGATGTGAAATGTTTATATATATGTAAAAATATATTTACAAACAGTTCTATAACCGGAAAGGGAGAAAAAACCTGCTTAAGAACGTATTTGAAAGTGTTACAGCTGACAGTATAACTTCAAAGTCTCTTGAAAACCCGGCATGGTAACAGATGTGTTTAAGGATGCATTCTTGATTATTTACAGTTGAAGAAATGTTTTTGGGATTGCAGTGTGTCTATGGAGATAGTTATGGAGTGTGGACCAATTTAAACTGGAGAGTTGCTTTTTAGGAGTAATGCCCGAATTCTGTAACTGCTGCTTAGTGGGCTCTGCCTTGGCATTTGGTGAACTTTGGCTTCAGCCTTAACAACTTTGACTTCCTAATGCTTTTCATACTTGCCTCTCAGATTCCCAGCTTCCACCCACTTATCTCCTGGTCGTCATCCACATGATCCCATGCAGACCAGACAGCTCTCTGCAGCAGCCTCCACTCCTACCAAATACTAACTAGGTTTAATCAGCAGGAGGTTTAGGTGGCAGCTTCCCTGACGTTGAGCACTCACAGGGCTTGAGTTGTTGAAGCTTTCCCAGCTCAATCAAGTGCTTTTAATTTTGTACCTGTGGCTATAGAGCACCCAGATTTTTTATTTCTTTCCAGGTGCTAAGTAGGTTCATAGCTTTTTCTTTCACTTTTTTTAGCTTAGTTACTAGTCTTACAGATAAAGGTAGTTTTATGCTGTGATATCAGCAAGTTGGTAATGCAGCATAACGTGCCTGAGTGTACCGGGCAGCAGCATCTTCATCTGCACTAGTTATTTAACCTTCTCTCTCTCTTGTCTCCAGCGATGGCAGCTTCCAGCAGCAGCAGCGAGGAGGAGCGTAGTCTTCGGGAATGTGAACTTTACGTCCAAAAACATAACATCCAGCAGCTTCTGAAGGATTGCATTGTACAGCTGTGCACAGTGAGACCTGAAAGACCCATGGGATTCCTCAGAGAATACTTTGAAAGATTGGAGAAGGTAAAAATACAATTAAAAAAAGAAAGCTGGGCGGGAGGGAGAGTGGAACAACCTAAATTTGTGATTTGTGATTTAGATGCTGAGCTTCAGGTTTGACCAGTGTTCATATTGGGAATTTGAAATTGGAACTGATGCTTTTGGAGAACAAATGTTATTTTCCAGTAGTCAATGCCAGTTGATCATGGTGTAAAAGCAGAACAGAGGGTGACAAGGAGACTTACCCAGCTGGGGTGCAGGTGCAATCCCATCTGATGCTCACAGATAGCACAAACGAGCCTGTCTGTCGTTAGGTGATAACTGTGGTGTTTGACCTTGGTTAGATGCTGGCCATAGGCATTTGGTTTCTTGTACTGAGACAAATAATTTGCAGTAATTCGGGTAGGACACAGAAGTGGTGGCCAGGGGTAGCTGTCCCTGCCTGGCTGAAGGCAAAGGGAGGTATTTGCATTCTGGCTCTCGAGGAGAGTGAGCCTGTTTCTGCCTTCCCTTGGGAGCTGGGTGTTGGTGTTTTGCTTTGTTCTCTTGCGTTTGTCCTCAAGGTCTCTGTGGTGTTTCTGTTGTTGTTGGAAGCATTCTGGGGTCTTGGGAATGGAAAGCATTTTGTCATCTCAGTGCTTGTATTTGAAACTGTGACTTCATATTTTTTTGAACTGTTGGTTTTATATATTGATATTTAAGCAGATAGGAAAAAAAGCTGCTGTGAAAATGGGAGGTTTCAAAGGCTAGTGCAGAGGAAAGGGATGCAGGGACCCTTCAGAGCACAGCATCAGTGAGTAATGGAGCTGTGACCTTGTGCAGCAGTTGTTGGCTGGTGCTGCCTTCAGTGCTGTTTGGATATGGGGAGGTATAGCTTTTTCTTATTTTTTTAATTGTAACTAGTTACTAATTGCTGATGTAAAGAACAAAGAAATTAACGCTAGGGATTGGAAGCATGTTTAGTGGAAGTGTTCAAGGTAGATACTGGACAATGAGCAAATGCTGAAGCGAACCTCCTGTGCTCACAATGGATTTGAAGAACATCTTTCTTCTCAAGTGGACAAGAACTCTACAGTGTGTCTGACTTCGTTTGTGTGGTGGCATCTTGAGCATGTTCTGTCAGAGAACACCAGCAGCCAACCACGTAGTAATCGGGTTCCTAAAAACCCATTGTCCCTCCCCGTTACCGTGCCTCCTTCCTCGCCTTGGATTCTCGAGTTCAAGTACTGGGAGATGGTTTTTAAAATATCACCACAGGTGTCAATATACAAAACTTTATAAAGTAAACTGCATTTAGAATAAATTGTAAACCAATCCATACATAGGAATATAAAATAGGAGCATTTGGATACTTGTGTGTAGTGGATTTACAGTCAACACACAGTATTTAAGATTAAAGGAAATTTAATTTGTTTATAGCAAGACAAGTCTAACTTTTCAATATACTTTCTAAATCTGTTCATTTGTGGATGAAATTGAGGCTGTAATACAATAAAATCTGTTCATTTGTGGATGAAATTGAGGCTATAATATAGTAATTTTTTTTTTAAGACTGACTTCTGAAGGAACAGCATTTAAAACTGAAGCAAGGTTACTATTTTGTCTCTAGTTCTCCTGACAAGTCATCTCTTCCATAGCGCACACACACACAGAGTGATTCACCCTCATGTTATTAAAATACACTGAAGATGTTTAAACACGCTTTTGAGTTTAAGTTCAGAAACATTAAAATTGCTGCCTCTGAGAACGTTGTAGCTGTGCTAAGAATTTAGGTGTCCTCCTCTGAGTTAAGAAAGCTGCTACATGAATCTAATTGCTACAGATGGATTGATTAAATGTTTTTATTTTACTGGTGGTGGTGTGTGGAGGCCTCTGTTCCCTTTGCTGTGTGAACATGTCTGGTGACACCACTGTGTATGAAGAGCTGAGAGCTCTCCTGTGCTGGGCCTGGCTGAGTAATGGAGTTTGAGCAATGGAAATTGAATGAGGAGCTGATTATTGCATCCTGCCAGATGAACCCTGGATATTGGACATGGCTGTCCATGGGAATAACACGTTTGAATTGCTGCCTGTGGTGCAGTTACGTGCGTATTAGGCTTCACAGAAAGCTGGAATTAGGAAGTGTGGCTGCAATCTGGTCACTGTAGCTGTTCTCCACCTGCCCTGAATCCTCAGATACACGTCTCAATAGTTGCTTGTTTCCTCAGTGTTCCTTTTGCAAAGCGTGGTGGGTAAGAAGGATATACTCTGCAGTTGGGAATTTATGGCAGAGTGTTTACGCTGCTTTTTTAGTTTGTGTGGGTTTTTTTTAATATGTAGGGAGCTGATAGAAATTAGATACAAATGAACCTGAAGAAGTTGAGACTGTTTTGGTGTAATGACAATTACCAGATACCAGACTACATAGTGTAAAACATAATTCTGAAATTGCAAAGGTCATCTTCAGTAGCTGATAGACTCACGACTTTAATGTTTCTTACTTGTAATAATTGTAATGGAATGAATAACTATGTCTTACTTGTAATGAAAAATGAAACTTACAGTTAGTGGTCCCTGACACTGAAAACTGCTCCATCAGCTGGAAGACCAGCACCAACACTGTGATGTAATAAATAGGGTAGATTTTAGTGACCAACTCTTAAAATCCACATATTGGTTATATTGATCACTACAGAGCAAAATTAACGCCTTTGTCCATTTTGTATGTAATTTGAGGAGCTTTTACACCTGAACAAATTCATTTTCTCATTCAGAAGCACTGAGTAGATTCTAAGGTAACTGAGAGGAACAGCTGCTACTCCTTTTCAGAGCTTAGTGTAATTTATCACTTAGCTGCGGGTGTAATATATGTGGCTTAATATCAGAACTGATATAAGATGTATTTTTAAAAGATGAATATGTGAAATTCTGTGAAAACAGTGAGATTTTAGCATGTCACTGACTCCATGGGTTGCCTTGGGATTTGTGATGGGAGTGTGTGGGCTTCTGTCTGGTTTGGGGGTAAATCAATGTCGTATCTAACCCACCTCTAACTTGTTTCTATGGCTGCACTCGACCTTAATGTACTTCTGCCTGATCTGAGATTTATCATTAATGTATTAAAAGAAGTTACCAGTTGTATTTTTCCGATGAGTGCAGTTTCCTCGAGCGGACCATTACCTTGGTGAGTCTCTGGTTGAGCAGCGCTTTGAAGGCAGCTCCCCTGCTGAAGGCTGCTGCAGTGTGTCTGTCCATAAAGTCTCAGGGTCTCGGGATTTCATGTGATAGTGAAAAAAACAAACACAGCAGCTGCTGTTCGCTTATTTCAAAAGTGTCAAGGTTTTTTAATGGGTTAAATATTCTGTCTCTGAACAGCGTGTTTCTGCTGTTGCTGCTGTTTCCCACTTTTTAGAGAGGCAGTTTAAACCCAACACTCAGTACTGCCCAAGCTGGTTTTAAAATGATTGCAGCTGAGACTTGTTTCTCTAAAATCAGAAGGTAGAAACACAGTTTTAAATATGCTTTGCTCCCATCGTTTTGAAATGTAGCACTATTTTATCAATGGGCAAAAGGCAGGAAGTGAAATGTAATTCCACGGCTCGGTGCTTGCTCTTTGGCTGTGTGAGAGGTGTAAAATGTAAACTGATGTCCCTCTCCTCAGAAGGTGGTGTCACACACAGCCTCTGTGCACCTCCGGAGTGCAGCCTGGCAGCCACGCAGAGCTGCCCAGCTGGGCCAGGGACACTTTCCTCAAGGACACTGGGACAAACCCAGCTTTTAAAAAGTGCTGGGAGCTCTCAGGGAACAGACGACTCCTTGTTCTTTTAAGGCACGTCCCAAACCCCCGTTTCCCTGACACTGGGAGAAAGTTATTTGATCTCTTACGATGCAAATGCTTTGGCTCCGAGGTCAGCTTTTTTGTTTTGTTTTTAATATGATTTTCATTGGTTTAGGGAAATCATCTGGTACATGGAAGAATCAAATTTCTGTGTGTCAAACTAGTTAGGCTTCATTTTATTGTAAGTACACTAGTCTTCTACAGTATCACCAGGACACAGCACAACAGGTAACCGAGGGAAATAAGGAAACTGTGTAACTTTGTGCAAAGTTGACAAATCTGTGGCTTGGGAGGAAAGCCCCATCTGTTTGGCCTCCAGCATCCTTCCTGCAGCTCCTCTGGAAGCGGTGTTCCTATTTCTTTCTCCTAAAATAACTCCTGGTTATGGAGTATCGAGTTGGTCCATGACTTGACCTTGTTTCAAAAGCTTCTCATGTAACATGGATTTCTGAGGAATTGCTCTTCTCCCTTTCAAATCAAAAAAGGCTTAACGCCTCCTGGCCGAGGGACAGAGCTGCTGGCTTTATGCTTGGGGAAATGTATTTATCGTTTGCAGAATTTCTTCATTGCCTGGTGAATATACTAGCGGAAAGTAGAATCAATTTGTTTATATTTTTTAATTTATTAAGCTGTTAGTGTAGCTTATTAAAATAAACAGCATTGTGATGTGAATGTTATGAATGAAAGGCATATCTGCCATCTGTTTCCAAAGGCCTTTGATCTCGGTTGCTCCAGTCTCCTGTTTGCCTTAATGTGGGAGTATTAGTACACAGGAAGCACCCTTGCACTGGCAGACTAAATTGTAATATAATATGTAATGGCTTTTTGCTTTACTGGATTATGTGACACAAACATGTCTTCCTTCCTGTTTAGGAGGAAACAAAGCAGTTGTTGAATCAACAGAAGTCTGGTTCGCGCTCAGACTCGCGGGAGGATGAAATCTCTCCTCCTCCTCCTATGAACCCCGTGGTGAAGGGTCGAAGGCGGCGTGGGGCCATCAGTGCAGAAGTCTATACAGAAGAGGATGCTGCATCTTACGTTAGAAAGGTGCTCTAACCTTTAAATGTTGCGAAGAATTGCATCTAGAAGAGTTTGTCAAAGTCCCTCTTTTATCCAGTGTATTAAATAAAACTGAGCTCCTGTAGCCTGTTGTCTTACGCTAACTGTAAAAAGCTGACCTGTGTGTCGAGCTGTTTAATTGGAGGTTAGAGTAAACTGTCACACAGTTAAACTATTTATGCATAACTTAGACCTGTTCCCTTTGAAGTAATATATACATTTACGTATATTTTTATATATTATATATACAAAGTGCTTCCAGTTATTCGACAGCTGTGACAACATTATGTTTAGCCTAATGGCAGAGCAGAACTCGCTGCTGTTCGTAGAAAAATGCAGGTTGAACAGATACTTTTACTCATGCAAGTAAACTTATAAACTTGGCATGGAATGATACTTTTACAGTTGTGTAAAATAATACAAGATTTTATTTACCTTCTGTTTTTAGATCTGTAGTGCTTGAAAGAAACTGGAAAAACTCAGCTAGCGTTTTGTACCAATCAAATGATTTATTTTCCCAGGGAAATGCAGAAATTTTTCTTCAAAAAAATGATTTGTTTACTTTTTCTCATTATATCCTAGGTTATTCCAAAAGATTATAAGACCATGGCTGCTTTGGCAAAAGCAATTGAGAAGAATGTGCTGTTTGCCCATCTTGATGATAATGAAAGAAGGTAGGAATAAATTTTTTGTAGTCCCAAAGTTTCTTGAAGTGCAGCCTTCAGAAGAATTAAATGTGTCATTATGTACAAAGCTGCCCGGCCTTTTCACAAGGGTCAGTGTAACCACACAGAGGTTGTGGGAGAAGCACTGAGGGGCTGGTGGTGCTGGTGAATGAATGTGTAAATGTGTGTGTGGAGGTTTTCCAGGCAGTTGTCTAATTTTGGTGTCCTTTTCTTCAGTGACATCTTTGACGCGATGTTCCCCGTCACTTACATTGCAGGAGAGACTGTCATACAGCAAGGCAAGTGACAATGTTTGAGATGGTGAGCAGATTCTGGCCTAGTGCTCCTGCTAGTTTTGGGTTTTTTTTGGGAGGTGGGGGAAAATAACAAAGGATAAACCAACCAAACGTTGTCTGGATGCGGTGACCCTTTCTTGCTACGTTGCCTGAAGCTCATGCTGAAGTGAGGAGTGGAGCAATTGTAGGAAGATCTGGTTTTGTTGCTCACGTTACCTGTTGTTAAGGCTATCATTTGATGGCCCTGTGGAACACGCTGTGTCACTTCATGGATCCTGTATGCCTTTCCAGTAATCCTGGGAATGCTGCTGATCTCCCACATACCAGTAGATGTCCTCTCTCACAGCACTGAGAGGAGTGTGAAATCAGCAAAATGTGAAATTTCACCCTGTAAGCTGTGAAAAATGTCTTTACCAAACTGATTAGATTCTAAACATGAGTTGGCAGAGATGCCAGTTGTGTGAAAGACGAATGCTTCCATAGCTTTATCCTCTTTTTAGCCCGTACTCAATTTTTTTTTTCTTCTTTAGGTGATGAAGGTGATAACTTCTATGTGGTTGATCAAGGAGAAATGGACGTAAGCATTATTGGTAGTTTATTAATGACATGTTCATCCTGAGCAGAAGCATAGTCTGATATTTTTAGGCCTCTTCTATGGGTCCTTCCTTCAGTAGCTTTTCTCATAACAAGCTTTTACACGCAGTAAATTATTTTGCTTTGGAGCCTCTTGGCTCCTTAATGGCTTAGTCTGGCTGCACGCTGTTGAGTTGTGTTTAGTTTCAAAATTAATGATTTGGACACAAACACAATACTAATGCTCTGCAAGTGCAGGGTGGAGTCTAGCTGAGTTGTGGGACAGACTTTAGGAATGGCCAAACTTTTTGTTTTCCCAGCTAATCCCTAGCTTTCTCTGACAGACTTTGTTGAGATTTTATTTCTTGTCAAAGGGCCTCAGGAGTCCCTGTGTTTAGTCTGTGTGCGTGGGATGGGAGTCCCTTTGTTGAAGACAGTAAAAATTGTGGCTGGCACTGGGGTTGGCTGGTTTTGCAACCCTGAAATGGTCAACTCTGTGCAGATGTGAGAATTCCCTTTACTGTAAGGGAAATGTGGGGTGACAGGAGCTTCGTGTTGTCTCTGAGCAGCTCACAGGGCACCGGGGGCCTTGGCTTATCACCCTGCACTTGCCTTTCAGGTTTATGTGAACAATGAGTGGGCAACCAGCGTTGGTGAGGGGGGAAGCTTTGGAGAACTTGCCCTTATCTATGGGACTCCTCGTGCTGCAACTGTCAAAGCGAAGACGAACGTGAAGTTGTGGGGCATCGACAGAGACAGCTACAGACGCATCCTGATGGCAAGTCTTCTCCTAGCTGGTGTGCCTTGTGCCACTGACTCGAGCAGCTGTGTGCCAACCTGGAATTATGCTTCTGGTTTTACTATTTGGTTAACTTATACTGGTCGTTTGACCTTCTATCTGTGCCTGTCCTTTGCAGGAATGACTGAAAATCTCCCTCTCTCTTTTGTAATCAGAAAGCTGATCACTCAGCATACACTTCTCCGGCGTGGGGCAAGGGGGAGTCTTGTGTTAGTGAGTAAAACAATACCAGTGCAGTCATTAACTGGACTAAAAGTGTCATACCTGCTGGTTGGCTGCTCAGATGTTTTGATTCAGCTCTTTATTTAGCTTGCTGTTTGTAAGTAGCGTGTGAGAGCAGCAGTTGTAACTGACTTGGGCAAGTGGTGTGAATTTTGATCAGGTTAATATAAGAATGAATTTAAGAAACATTAAGGCCACAGTAAATATGAAGTACTTTATGAAGGTCGCTGAACTCTGAAATATTACTGAAATAATTAAATTTCAAAACAGTCTTGTGGCTGTGGGGTCTTACAGAAAGGATGCAGTATGTCTGGTTAAACTTATTTTTGTCTTGAGTTTTATTTGAAGCCTCATGTAAAATGAGAGGTGGAAGGAAAACTGACTCTACTTGTGTTTTTTTTGTTTTTCATAGGGGAGTACTTTGAGAAAGAGAAAGATGTATGAGGAATTCCTTAGTAAAGTATCTATATTGGGTAAGTGAGAAGATTTTTGTTCTGAAGTGGAATAAATTACCATATTGTACTAAAGCTGTTACCCAGCATTATTATTATCTCAGGCTATTGTGGTAATCCCATCAAACTGGCTGCAAAGCTTATCCTGCTTTTCTGCATCATTCCAAAATAATTCTAGTTCAGGTCTTGATATCTGATTGACAAATGCAGCCAGAAATAGGCTGTTTACAGCCATACTCTGCTAATGAGCTCTTAACTCTGTAGAATCTCTGGACAAGTGGGAGCGTCTCACTGTAGCTGACGCGCTGGAACCAGTACAGTTTGAAGATGGGCAAAAGATTGTGGTCCAGGGAGAGCCAGGAGATGAGTTCTTCATTATCTTGGAGGTAAGTAAGGACAAAATGGAAAGCTCAGAACTTTACCACTTTCTTTTTGTTTTTTGTTTTTTTTAATGTGGTTTATGCCCCTAAATAGGCACTTGGAGAAAAATGAAATGTAAGAATATACTTGTAGAGAATTCCTAAAGAAGTATGATCTTGCTGGACATGGAGAAGCTTATATTTAGTTTTGCTATTTTTACAAATAGCAAAACTATTTGTAAATACTTTTTTTCCCAGGAAAAAAGTAACTAGTTTCTGGCTGAAACCAGTTTATCTTTCTCAGAAGAGGAGAGACCTGTTTTAGATAGACAGCTATCTATTCTAGCTAAATAGCTGTCTTGCTGGTGTTATCATTATCTTCTGTGTTTTTTGGTGATGAGTTAGTTGGGTTTTTTTTCTAGTCATTCTTACTCTAAGGGAAGACAGAAAGAAATCAGTGCTGCAGATACATAAATGCCCAAGACATGTTATGCTTAGGGAGCAGGAAGGACCTGCTGTTCTATGGAGCAGTCTGGTGAATTGTGCAGGGACTGGGAAGTGGCTTTTGCCTGAGACATCGGAACAGTCCTTTCTGGAAGCAGCTGGTTCTGTGTGGAATTCAATGTTTCAAGTGGTGCTGGAAACTCCAATTGTTTAATTGCTGTCATTTATTAAAGGGCACAGCTGCAGTGTTACAGCGTCGATCAGAAAACGAAGAATTTGTTGAAGTGGGCAGACTGGCACCTTCTGATTATTTTGGTGAGTTACTTAGTGACAACTACGATTACACAAACCACTGTCACCATTTTACCTGGGCTGTGTGGATGACTGCTGAGGATGATAGTCATGGGATGGATCTGTTAATAAGTGTTTTGGCTAAGTTCTGTGGTTTCACTCAATGTCGGGTGAGTATGGGAGTTGGTGGGCATTCAGGTGTGTGTGCATGTCCAGATACGTGATCCTTCCAGAGTACTTTTAATTTAGGAGGGGCCTGGTGGTGATTTGATCTGACCTTCCTACCCTGAGCAGGGCTGGCTTTGAAATTGCATCATACTGCTCAGGGCTGTGTCCAGTGGAGTCTTGTGTGTCTCCAGGGATGGAGATCCCACAACCTCTCTGGGCAATTTTTTCCACTGTTAAACCAGCCTTGTGAGGAATTCTTTTCTTTATGCTTGACAAGAATTTCCTGTTCTGCAACTTGTCCTGTTCTCTCTGCCTTTCACTGTGCAGAGAGCAGTCTAGTTCTGTCTTTATGATCACTCATTATGTAGCTGGAGACAGCAATGAGATCCCCTCTTTAGCCACCTTTTCTCCAGGTCAGACTAACCCAGCTCTTCCGGCCTCTGTCCATCCTGTGCTGCAGCCCCGAAACTGTCCGGGTGGTGCTGCTGGACTCACTCTGCTTTCAGCATCTTGTACTGGGGACCCCAAAACTGTGTGCTACTCGAGGTGTAGTCTCCAAAATGCAGATCAGGGTCTTCTCTCCTGTTGTTGAAGATATACCATGCAACTTTTAGCTAAGTAAGAATATGAGTTGCTTTGGCTTGAAAAAACGTACATGTGCTGGCAAAGGAGGAAGTTAGGATCCTATTATAAATACTTACTTGTGAAGACTTTGAAATAATCTTCACATAGAAAAATCTCTGGTCTAGCACATGTTGATTTACTTTGGATCACAGATGAGGACTGGCCGTGCCTGCTCCCGGAGCGTTCCTGCAGTGTAACGTAACAGGATATAACAAAATATTCCTGGCGGCCTTATTTTGTGCTTAGAAAAAAGTGGCTGGCAGCTCTGAAACAAAGCAAGCAACCTGTTTAGAGCCTACTCTTTAATGTTTAAATATTTCCCCCTAAAAAAATAAAACAACCAAAACCCCAACCAAAACTTAAAAAAACCCAACAAACCCAACCCCCAAACCTAACTTTTCTCATGTTTAAGTAGGTCCTCTCTGTTACCCTTTCAGCCTCTTGCTGAAACCTGGTTGTCTGTTGAGTTTTTCAGCTTTGTAGATGATGTAATCAACAAATCCTGTGTTGCAAGGCCTGAACTGGGATGTCCCTGAGTGCACTGGGTCTGACCAAAGGTCTGCTTAGCTCAGTGTCTAGTACTATTTCATTATTTATTTCCCTTGAAGTCTCTTGAGTTTCCTACTCTTTAACAAAAGGTTATCTCTGTCCCTGTGTTCAGGCACTGCAGACCCATCCCCCAGGGGTTTACCTCTCCCTTAGAACCTACTTATCTCCTGCAGGCCCGTGTTTTGGAGGGTAGTGAGCTCAGGAGTTTTAATTGGACACAGAGGAAAAGTTTTTTTTTTCTTGTTCCTTTTGAACATCCGTTCTGATAATGCAGGCAAATGTATCCTCTGAGGAGCACTGGGTTCTTTGCTCAGTCCTGACCATGGAGATAACCAGCCCCACTGCTTATGAAAACCCACCCAGAAGCTGATGCTGTGGTTTTACTGTTGCTTGTTGGTAGGACTGTTGGGGCAGCTCTTGTCACCAACGGCAACAGGGGCTTGTTGAAAACTTCCTTTCCAAAGCTGTTTAGCAGCTGGGACAGGTATTTGACACAAAGCCTTGGCTGTGTTTGTGGATACCTTAGGAAATGGGGAGCCAGGGGGACTTCCCAATCCTCATCTTCCAGTTCTGGACTTTGACTGGCCGTGCCTCAGAGGCTTCTGGCCTGGCCATTAATGTGTTTTACTTCGATACCAAGGTCACTTTGTCCTGAGTTTCCTAGAAATATCAGAATTGAACAGTAGCATACTTTACATGTTAGAAAAATAACTACCTGTTGACTGGGAAAATGACACAGTTAACTGAAACATGATCTTTTCTCAAATTGAACCAATGTTGAAAATTTTTTAGGCCTGCTTCAGTGAGACTTGAATGCAGACAGGATTTGGATTTAAAAAAAAAAAATCTAGTGTTTTTTTTTTAAACTGCCTTCACAGTTGCTTTTAATATAACTACATAATGCTTGTTCTGATCAGTGTTAAAATCTGAATTACCTTCTGTTCCATTCCTGCAGCAGTTTGCAATACAACAGGGTAATTTCTTCAGCTCTTTTGAACATGGATTTGTAACACTGTGCTTTCCTGTTGCCCTAGGTGAAATAGCCCTGCTGATGAACCGTCCCCGTGCTGCCACAGTTGTGGCTCGTGGCCTGTTGAAATGTGTGAAGCTTGATCGACCCCGGTTCGAGCGTGTCCTGGGTCCGTGCTCCGATATCCTCAAGCGAAACATCCAGCAGTACAACAGTTTTGTATCGCTGTCTGTCTGAAACCTTCCTCCCTCTCCCAAACCTGCTTCACGAATGCAGACTGCTTTATTACCCTTGTGCAGAGCCACATTGCCACTGGCATTTGCAGCTTCCTGTCTGTTTAAAAAAAAAAAAGAAAAAAAAAAAATTGCTTATCATGGCACTATTTTTAATTTAGAGCATATTAGTTCTGTGCTCTCTGTCCCATTAAATGAATAGAAAAAGGTCTATGGAGACGTTTGCTGTTACGGCTTCTCTCTGTGCAATGTCCAACTCGGGCCAAGGCAGCCTTGCTTCGGGGCGTGAAGATGGGCAAAAGATTGTGGTCCAGGGAGAGCCAGGAGATGAGTTCTTCATTATCTTGGAGGTAAGTAAGGACAAAATGGAAAGCTCAGAACTTTACCACTTTCTTTTTGTTTTTTGTTTTTTTTAATGTGGTTTATGCCCCTAAATAGGCACTTGGAGAAAAATGAAATGTAAGAATATACTTGTAGAGAATTCCTAAAGAAGTATGATCTTGCTGGACATGGAGAAGCTTATATTTAGTTTTGCTATTTTTACAAATAGCAAAACTATTTGTAAATACTTTTTTTCCCAGGAAAAAAGTAACTAGTTTCTGGCTGAAACCAGTTTATCTTTCTCAGAAGAGGAGAGACCTGTTTTAGATAGACAGCTATCTATTCTAGCTAAATAGCTGTCTTGCTGGTGTTATCATTATCTTCTGTGTTTTTTGGTGATGAGTTAGTTGGGTTTTTTTTCTAGTCATTCTTACTCTAAGGGAAGACAGAAAGAAATCAGTGCTGCAGATACATAAATGCCCAAGACATGTTATGCTTAGGGAGCAGGAAGGACCTGCTGTTCTATGGAGCAGTCTGGTGAATTGTGCAGGGACTGGGAAGTGGCTTTTGCCTGAGACATCGGAACAGTCCTTTCTGGAAGCAGCTGGTTCTGTGTGGAATTCAATGTTTCAAGTGGTGCTGGAAACTCCAATTGTTTAATTGCTGTCATTTATTAAAGGGCACAGCTGCAGTGTTACAGCGTCGATCAGAAAACGAAGAATTTGTTGAAGTGGGCAGACTGGCACCTTCTGATTATTTTGGTGAGTTACTTAGTGACAACTACGATTACACAAACCACTGTCACCATTTTACCTGGGCTGTGTGGATGACTGCTGAGGATGATAGTCATGGGATGGATCTGTTAATAAGTGTTTTGGCTAAGTTCTGTGGTTTCACTCAATGTCGGGTGAGTATGGGAGTTGGTGGGCATTCAGGTGTGTGTGCATGTCCAGATACGTGATCCTTCCAGAGTACTTTTAATTTAGGAGGGGCCTGGTGGTGATTTGATCTGACCTTCCTACCCTGAGCAGGGCTGGCTTTGAAATTGCATCATACTGCTCAGGGCTGTGTCCAGTGGAGTCTTGTGTGTCTCCAGGGATGGAGATCCCACAACCTCTCTGGGCAATTTTTTCCACTGTTAAACCAGCCTTGTGAGGAATTCTTTTCTTTATGCTTGACAAGAATTTCCTGTTCTGCAACTTGTCCTGGTCTCTCTGCCTTTCACTGTGCAGAGAGCAGTCTAGTTCTGTCTTTATGATCACTCATTATGTAGCTGGAGACAGCAATGAGATCCCCTCTTTAGCCACCTTTTCTCCAGGTCAGACTAACCCAGCTCTTCCAGCTTCTCTCTGTCCATCCTGTGCTGCAGCCCCGTTAACCGTCCGGGTGGTGCTGCTGGACTCTGCTTTGAGCATCTTGTACTGGGGACCCCAAAACTGTGTGCTACTCGAGGTGTAGTCTCCAAAATGCAGATCAGGGTCTTCTCTCCTGTTGTTGAAGATATACCATGCAACTTTTAGCTAAGTAAGAATATGAGTTGCTTTGGCTTGAAAAAACGTACATGTGCTGGCAAAGGAGGAAGTTAGGATCCTATTATAAATACTTACTTGTGAAGACTTTGAAATAATCTTCACATAGAAAAATCTCTGGTCTAGCACATGTTGATTTACTTTGGATCACAGATGAGGACTGGCCGTGCCTGCTCGCGGAGCGTTCCTGGGGTGTAACGTAACAGGATATAGCAAAATATTCCCGGTGGCCTTATTTTGTGCTTAGAAAAAAGTGGCTGGCAGCTCTGAAACAAAGCAAGCAACCTGTTTAGAGCCTACTCTTTAATGTTTAAATATTTCCCCCTAAAAAAATAAAACAACCAAAACCCCAACCAAAACTTAAAAAAACCCAACAAACCCAACCCCCAAACCTAACTTTTCTCATGTTTAAGTAGGTCCTCTCTGTTACCCTTTCAGCCTCTTGCTGAAACCTGGTTGTCTGTTGAGTTTTTCAGCTTTGTAGATGATGTAATCAACAAATCCTGTGTTGCAAGGCCTGAACTGGGATGTCCCTGAGTGCACTGGGTCTGACCAAAGGTCTGCTTAGCTCAGTGTCTAGTACTATTTCATTATTTATTTCCCTTGAAGTCTCTTGAGTTTCCTACTCTTTAACAAAAGGTTATCTCTGTCCCTGTGTTCAGGCACTGCAGACCCATCCCCCAGGGGTTTACCTCTCCCTTAGAACCTACTTATCTCCTGCAGGCCCGTGTTTTGGAGGGTAGTGAGCTCAGGAGTTTTAATTGGACACAGAGGAAAAGTTTTTTTTTTCTTGTTCCTTTTGAACATCCGTTCTGATAATGCAGGCAAATGTATCCTCTGAGGAGCACTGGGTTCTTTGCTCAGTCCTGACCATGGAGATAACCAGCCCCACTGCTTATGAAAACCCACCCAGAAGCTGATGCTGTGGTTTTACTGTTGCTTGTTGGTAGGACTGTTGGGGCAGCTCTTGTCACCAACGGCAACAGGGGCTTGTTGAAAACTTCCTTTCCAAAGCTGTTTAGCAGCTGGGACAGGTATTTGACACAAAGCCTTGGCTGTGTTTGTGGATACCTTAGGAAATGGGGAGCCAGGGGGACTTCCCAATCCTCATCTTCCAGTTCTGGACTTTGACTGGCCGTGCCTCAGAGGCTTCTGGCCTGGCCATTAATGTGTTTTACTTCGATACCAAGGTCACTTTGTCCTGAGTTTCCTAGAAATATCAGAATTGAACAGTAGCATACTTTACATGTTAGAAAAATAACTACCTGTTGACTGGGAAAATGACACAGTTAACTGAAACATGATCTTTTCTCAAATTGAACCAATGTTGAAAATTTTTTAGGCCTGCTTCAGTGAGACTTGAATGCAGACAGGATTTGGATTTAAAAAAAAAAAATCTAGTGTTTTTTTTTTAAACTGCCTTCACAGTTGCTTTTAATATAACTACATAATACTTGTTCTGATCAGTGTTAAAATCTGAATTACCTTCTGTTCCATTCCTGCAGCAGTTTGCAATACAACAGGGTAATTTCTTCAGCTCTTTTGAACATGGATTTGTAACACTGTGCTTTCCTGTTGCCCTAGGTGAAATAGCCCTGCTGATGAACCGTCCCCGTGCTGCCACAGTTGTGGCTCGTGGCCTGTTGAAATGTGTGAAGCTTGATCGACCCCGGTTCGAGCGTGTCCTGGGTCCGTGCTCCGATATCCTCAAGCGAAACATCCAGCAGTACAACAGTTTTGTATCGCTGTCTGTCTGAAACCTTCCTCCCTCTCCCAAACCTGCTTCACGAATGCAGACTGCTTTATTACCCTTGTGCAGAGCCACATTGCCACTGGCATTTGCAGCTTCCTGTCTGTTTAAAAAAAAAAAAGAAAAAAAAAAAATTGCTTATCATGGCACTATTTTTAATTTAGAGCATATTAGTTCTGTGCTCTCTGTCCCATTAAATGAATAGAAAAAGGTCTATGGAGACGTTTGCTGTTACGGCTTCTCTCTGTGCAATGTCCAACTCGGGCCAAGGCAGCCTTGCTTCGGGGCGAGATCTCACACCACGCCGATTGCCACAAAATAAGGAGGTGACAGTAGAGGGAGGGGGGAAATTTTTTTTTAAAAGGTGTTTCTCAAATTATTGGTCGGATTTTAAGGCTGTGGTCATAATCTGCTGTATTTCTTTTTCAAATGAGAGCTGCCCTTGTAATTGAGCTTCTTGGGGCTTGGGGTTTTCTTTTTTTGTTGTCGTTAATTTTCTGGGTACTGTAATCCTGGGTTCAATCGTGAGGCATCAGCTGCTAAGAAAGCCACAGTTGGAATTTAACAGTATAATTGTTCCTGTGTCTGCTGGTTTAAGGTTGCTTAGTTATGTTTTTGTCAAGTGTAAATCAAAGCTTTCAAGGTTGCTAGTTCTGGTGAGCTCCTGCAGTTGTTACTTCATTTGCTGACTTGCCGCAACTAATTATTTTTTCTTGTTCTTTCTTCAGTGATAGATATGCCATTTCAAACTCTTCCTGTTCAAAGTGGCAAGAACCAAATGTGACATTAAATGGCTAATGTTGATCACTAGTAGGTAGATGGGTGTAAGGATGTGCAGCTCTCCAGCTGTCAGTCTTGTTCAAGTACTTAGATTGGTGTAGAAGTTGGAAGCAAACGTTTGATTTTTCCCTGTGACTCTTGCTTGCTTTGTGCTCCTCAGTTGATTTTTTTCTTTTTTTTTATAAAAAACAACCCCACATCAGTTCAGGTGACCCTTTGCTACCAGGGAAAATAAACACTGAGTATTCCCGGCCAGCATGAGGGGCAGGGGCAGGACTGCTGGTCTGTGCAGATGCCACTGCTCTGGGTGGAGAATGGGAGGCAGAAAAAGTGAATGTTTTGACTTTCCTGCAACACTCAGTTATTTTAAGTTTTTAAATGGGTCAATTTTTAAATTGCTTAATTATAAAGCTAGTTTAAATATAAAAGGTGCATTCTCTTTTCTTGCTTATGGAATTTACATGACACGTATTTCATACTCACTCTTTTTTCCAAGTTCAATATGTTGCGGAGTCTTAAATGTATTTCAGTATTTACCAGCTTTGTGTTCCATTATTCTGTGCGCACCAGTACTTCCCAGAAGTTTTTACTGAATTCCACGGTTCAATAATGGTAGGCAATTTTTAAGGTTTCCTTTAAACTGTAATTTATATCAAGTAGCGTAGGTTTGTATTTGGGAGTGACAGCAAGCAGTCCTGCATTTGTTGTGCAACTACTTCTAAGGATGGAGCCCTCCTTTTATTTCATTTCTGAGGTGATTTGGATTCAAACTGGACACCCTTTGGTATGTCCATGATCTGAAAGAGTCTGCTCGTCGATGCAAAACAATCCTGGGGGTATCAAGCCTTTACAAAAGGCTTCAGGGTATTTCTGAACCTGAAATCCCAACAAGGGGATTTAAAGGCTTGTGGTTTGGGTTCTGTGGTCAGAAGAGGAGTGGAGGATTTCTGCCAGAGTCCTTAAGGAGTCAGCAAATGCTACCTTTTTTTTTTTTTTGGTAAAACTGTTTTCTTAAGTTTTGACTCTATCCAGGTTTTTTCTTCATATGTGTTCTTTGTGTTACTTTAAAGCACCAAAAACTGTGTAAACTAGTTAGAGCTCCACAAAAAAGTGCACATTTTTTTATATAAGGCTTTCTAATCAAGTTTCACTACTGCATCTTTTTAGCTTGCTGTTTACTCCCTTTTGTAGTTTTACCTACAAGATTTTAAGATAAATCAGCTAAGTCTGAGTTAAATATTAATCACAGTTATAGCTTTACCTTTGTGTGCAATTTCAATATGTTTGAAACCACAATTGGCATAGTTTTGCCTTAGCTAACATTCAGGGCTTTAGAAGTAATTTTTTGCTAGTCCACCTTTAGCGAATTTCGGAAGTCTATTGCCCTAGAAAGCTATAGTCAACCAGAGGACCAGTTTTGTATTGTTACCTGACTATATAAGTCTGATTTACTGTATGTGCTAATATATTATATTCCTTTTGTTATAGATTGTCCTAATGGCAGGTAAAGCAATAAAATGATTTAAATTCTTAAATGCAATCAGTCTCTTTTTTTTTTTTCTTCTCTTTTTCCTTCCCCATCCCTGTATGGTCTTTTCCTTTGGCCTTAGAGGATCCGTTATTAACGAGGTGCTAGGAACTAAGAAGCTTAATGGCTCAGCTTTGTGTTAATGGTGTAGGTTTGAGTTCAGTCCCAGCTTCCAGCAGAACCAGAGCTTCTCTGAGTCCTGGCTCTGGGTGAGACCTGAGAAGGTACCTGTGTCCTGCTCGAGTGTCTCAGCAGCTCCTGCTGCTTCGGTGTCTCTCGTTAATGTTGGTAATTCCCAGCCCAGCTGCTATTGCTGGAGCTCATACACTTCTCTGAGTTGTCTGCTCCTGTCCCTTAATGAAAGTTTTGAACATGTGATAATTAATCGTGATGAGTTCTGGTGGACGTACGGTGAGAAATAGAAGAGGGGGATTTTCACACTGTCATGAAGTAGGAAAAAATGTGAAGAGTGGGGACGTGAAGCGGCTCAGACGGGACAGGTTTTGTACCCAGCTCTGAGAGCTGCCACCCAACCCTGAGCTTGCATTGAAAACCTTCCATTCAAAGGAGAATAAAAATAAGAAGAAAGCAACCTCACAGTCCCTGTTAGATTACCTGCTATTTCAATATCTGTGGGTTTGCTTCCTTCATCCTGCACTCCCTTTCCCCCACCCCCTTGGCCAAAGAAAAGGCTGAAAACTTTTTTATTACCTAAAATGAAACTTTAAAACTTCCACTTCCAAGCTCGTAACTTTACTTTTAAACTTATCTTCTGTTGCCATGTTCTTCCTGTTCAAACAGCCGGCAGTAACCATCCCCTCACACTGACAGGAGTCATTTTGGGCTTGTCACGTGTGGAAAACACCAAAGAGTCACCGGCAGAGGGGGATCCAGCTCCGGGAATCCAGCATCTCCCACAGAAATAACGCCGCCCCGGGTGTGCAGAGTGAGTCAAATCCTTTTATTTTCATCTATTCTCTGCCCACAAGATGAAAGGGTCTGTAAGGGACCAGCGCTGGGAGTTGGGATTGATTGAGGCTACCCCAAACCTTGCTTTTGTGAAAGCTGGAGGTGGAAGGATGTGGCTGAATCACCCTCGGGAGAGGCTGAAGGAGCGTGGTGTGGGTTGGTTTTCTTGGTTGGGTGCGTGTGGGGGGGTATTTTGTTAACCTTTGTGGCTTCGGAGTATTGGAACAACCTCTTTGAGGAAAACCACTCCAAACTTCCTCAAACATTCACATGAATAGAACAGGCACCTGTGGGGACACACTCAGAATCCCAAGGGCAGCCTCTCCTGTGGCTCTGCAGCGTGGGGACGGGTGACTTGTGGAGTTACTGTGGAGCTGAATTAGGGTCAGTGCAGTCCCCTCTGGAGAACAGTAGTGGTGGCCAAGTGAGCTTTGTTCCCTCCTTGTGTGATCCAGGCACTTGCTGCCGGTGTCACCCAGTTCCCTCTCAGTTGGGCACAATTCCAGCCCAGGAGCAGAGGAGCCAGGGGAAGGTGCAGCGTGTCGAGAACCTGTCAACAGCTGCTGGGGCTTCAGGACTCTCCTCTGCTGCAGTGCTGGAGGTGGCTCTTTTGTTTAACTTAAAGGTTAGTTTACAATAAGCTTTAGTAGTTTGGCTGTGGGTTTTCTTTATTATTTTTTTCCCCTTAAGAATGATAAATTATCAACAAAGTCCTGAACTGCTTTCCCTGTGCTGCCAAGAAGCTCAGTGCAGTCGTTCTTCAACGGTTAAAGGAAAAAGCTTTTAGAGAGCTCCAGTAATCGAGTTGTCTTGAGCTTTGTGGTTGGGAGGCAAAGGGAAAATGACACATTAAAAGATCTAAGATAACAACCCCCCAGCTCGATCTTTGGTTTCCAGTTCCTATTGCTCAAAACGCACGGAGCTGGGGGCCAGGGAACCGTTTCTGTCTTGCAGGGAATTCTGCCAACTTCAGTGATTGTGAAGCTCTGAGAAAAGGACCTGAGAGAGACCTCCCTACGTTGGCAAAATGTTTGCACCGGAATTGGGTGGCTTCTTGATTTGGAATACACAATTTGGGGTTTTCTCTCTTAACCCAGACAGGCTCTTCAGCTCACAGGCAGGTAAAAGCACAAGTGGTTTCAGTGCCCTGTGAGGCAGGGGGCTTTTCAACAACACGCACAGGTGGAAGTGGGGCAGGTTGGTCACTGTGGAAGAGCTCGGGGTGATGGACACCCCTGATGGTGAATGCTGGGCAGATGCTCTTCAGTCTCACCACGCTGTCACCAGGCTCTCCTGGCTCGGTGGTGGGTACTGTCCTTGTGCAACAGGATGGCTTTTTTCTCAAATACATGGTACTGGTAACAGAACAGAGACTTAATAAGAGGAAAAGGGTCTTGACATCTCTTTATTCAAGCCTCATCTCTGGGTCTAGTTTGTGCCCTTCACTCTCGAGGCTGAGACCCTGTGTGGGTTGAGCAAACCAATGGCCACACGTTCCCCCACCCTCCCAAGGGCCAACCTCAGATCTCTGCTTTTCCCCCAGAGAGCTGGAATTTGGGGTGTACAGCTCTGCTGCACTCAGACCCCAACTTACCAACACACTGGCCGAGCGCAGCAGCTTTGGTTGAGTACCTGGCATAGACACCAGTGTGGTTCTGGAAGATCTGAAGATTTTTTTCCCTCTCAGTCTCTGCAGCAGTTTGTAGATGGAATTGACCAGCTTTTAAACTCGCTGCTTGGCTTGGGGGGGTTCTCCCGACCTCCCAGGGGGAGATGGGAGTGTTTAGGTGGTTGGCTTTACTCTGTCAGACACAGGAGCCTCGGGCTGTGTGGTGTCGTTGGCCACCACCTTGGCCTCTCCGTGGGTGTCTATGCAGTTCCTCACAGCTTCCAGGACCAGCTGTAACCGTCTGTCCAAAGCCAGGAGATGGGGCTCGGTGAGGACGGGTGCCAGGGGGTCCTGCAGCAGGGACTCCCTCATCACATCGCTGAGCAGGTACTCGGGCTCGGCCAAGAGCTGGAGGCGTAACAACGTCGTCCTCTTTATTCTGGAAAAAAAACAGAAATTGGGCATCTTAGTGCAGACTTCTTGTGGTATCTTTGCAAGAACCAGCTGTGTGAGCCCCTTGGTGGGAGGGGAGGAGGGAGGGCAAGGAGGGGTGAAGATATTTGACAAAACTTTGGGAACAAAAGCTTTCTCTTTCTGAAGGAAATGAGTATTTTCTGCAGAAACCTCTGCTTCTTCCTTTGTTTTTCCAGACTGCAGAGTATTTATACTGCAGGTTTCTGTCACCAGAGAGAAAACCGTGATAGAAATTCTCAGTAATGAGGGTTTTTCCTCTGAGTCAGGGGTGACCCAGTTCCCCAGATTCCTGCAGGGTGGTGCCATGTTCCAAGGACGACATTTATGGGATGGGGGCAGAGGGGGAGGTAAAATGAAGAGGCATGAATGAGGGAAAAAAAAATGTTCTGTCAAAACTCTGAGCAAAAAGAGGGAATATTTCTTGGAACTGATTTAACTGTGACTTTTCACCTTATAAGTTACTGAGATTTAAATGTTATTTCCCTTTGACAGAAAGTGGGATGAAAAGCTATAATCTTGGAACACTTCTGGGAATGAAACTCGGTATTCTAAAATCATTTGTTTAACCCTCAGCAGAGTGTTTTGACTCTAATGCCGAAATTAATCAGCAGTTTTAATTATTGCCCTTTAAATTCTGTAAATGAAGCAGCTTGTGTTGGTGGAGCCGCTCCTCTTTAGCTGAGCCAGGATTTTCAGAGGTGCCTTTTGGAAACTTTTTAACCAGCTCCAGAGTTTGCCTTTGTGTGCCTGGTGTTTACCCAGGGCTCGGGCTGGGACCAGTGCTCGGGCTCTCTGCAGCTCTGGGTGCTGTTAGATGCAGATGAAAGGCTTGTTGCTGCCCCTGTGCCTGGCCCTGGTGCTCCCTGAATGGCTCTGGGTGCAGACACCCCCAGGAGCACCCAGGAGCTGCAGGTCTTTGCCCAGTGATGCCATTGCATCGCCCAAAGGAGGGGGCACAGCCCTGACCCCCCTGCGTCCTGCTGGCACGGGGGCAGGAGACTTCAATGGTGGCTGTTGTCCTGCCCACGGCCAGGCTCGCCTTAATATCCTGCAGAAAATAAAATAAAAATCAATTTATCGAGTGCAGGGCGGGCTGGAATCTGTGGCCTCTGTGTTTGCTCTAAAAAAACCTTTTTATTTCTCTTCCAAGTGTTTTTGGATGCTCCTCCACTCGGAATGTGGGAAATGAGGTTTGTGGGTGTCTCCCTCGGGCAGCATGAGCTGATTTTACACTCTTCTGGGCCCTGGCTGGCTTATTACGAGGTGTGATTTGCAGGTCTTCTCCCCACTGGCTCTTACAAGGAGAACTCAATTAAGAAGAGCTGCTGGTCGGTGGGTCTGGAAGAATAGGAAGGGTCTGCCCTGTGGATCTTGCTGTACATCGGGCAAATGGAGAGGTAGAATTAATTTAAACTGCACAAAATAGGTGTTCGTGAGAAGGATTCGGTGGATCTTGCTGTACACCGGGCAAATGGAGAGGTAGAATTAATTTAAACCACACAAAATAGGTGTTCATGAGAAGGATTCACTGCGAGGCTGCAATTATAAATGAAAAGACTCACTGGGTGCAAATAACAGTTCTTAAAATTAGATGCAGCCCCACACGTGCGTGGGGAGAGCACAGTTACCAGCCCGGGGCTGGTACAGGGAGGAAATAGGTGGGGAGAGCACAGTTACCAGCCCGGGGCTGAGATGGAGCAGGAACAGGGAGGAAATAGCGTAGGCATCTCCTAAAGAGAAACCACAGGGAAAAGCACCGGTTTTTCGGTCTCTTAGATTTAACTTTCAGCTGATGATTTATATGAATTAATAAAGGCAGAAGACAGGATTCAAGTAGTAAAATTTATGAGCTTCTGCTTCACAGCATGGGAGGAAGAAAGCTGGTCAGCTGTGTCGCTGCGAGGCTGCAATTATAAATGAAAAGACTCACTGGGTGCAAATAACAGTTCTTAAAATTAGGTGCAGCCCCACACGTGCGTGGGGAGAGCACAGTTACCAGCCCGGGGCTGAGATGGAGCAGGAACAGGGAGGAAATAGCGTAGGCATCTCCTAAAGAGAAACCACAGGGAAAAGCATGGTTTTTTCGGTCTCTTAAATTTAACTTTCAGCTGATGATTTGTATGAATTAATAAAGGCAGAAGACAGGATTCAAATAGTAAAATTTATGAGCTTCTGCTTCACAGCATGGGAGGAAGAAAGCTGGTCAGCTGTGTTAGAGTTCTACCAGGTGTTTGGATGGAGATCTCTGAGCTCTGGGTCAGATGATTGGGGCTGATGGCACCTTGTGTGGATGCGCTGGAAAATACCAGGAGAGATTTCTGGAAGGGTTTGATCCAAGGGACAGTGTCTCCTGGTCTGTCAGTGAAAGCCTTTACACTTGCAAGGCCTTTTAGCTTCAACGGGAAGGTGTCCAGGGAGGACAGCTGTTTGACACCAGAGCAGGCAGCCACACACCGGAGCTGAGTGCTCGGGTATAAAAACTGATAGAAAAGCTTAATCCCTGTTTCTGGGACAACTTGTGATTCCCATGTCTGGCCTGTACCCTTGGCTGGGAATCAGCAGGGACCTTCCCTCCCCTGGATGGAGCCAGGCCTGGGTGACTTCCAGCAGCAAGAGCTGCGGGTCCCTTGTGTGGCCACCACCGTGTGTGGGGAGGGGGATGGAGCTGGCACTTACATGCAGCACTGGGAGAGCGGGGCCAGGATGGAGATTTCATCATGGGAATGTCTCCCGAACCTGGGGGGTGAGCAGAGAGAGCAGCTTTAGTGCCTGCCCCCACCTCTCCCCTCCCCGTGTCCTCCCCCAGCCTCACCCTCTGGCGTTGTCCAGATGCAAGAGGAAGCCGTCGTCCCCAAACTTGGTGAACATCTCGTAGTGGTGACGGTCCATGTTGCCTGGCAAAGGGCAGACAGAGGATCAGAGTGTCCCTTCTGCTTCACCAAGGAATTTTCTAAATTACCCTACGTTTTCTTTCAGATCTGGGTGAAATACTCGTTGCCTTGCTGGGGGAGGTCATTTCCCCCTTCATCCTACCTATTAAGAAGTCAAATATGGCCATGTCGACGATGTTGAGCAGCCGGTTGCCGTTGCTGTAGGGGTAGATCTCCCTCACCGTGTCGCAGTAGAGCGGGTTCACTTCCCACCTGCAGGAGATGGAGGAGAAAGGGGAGATGCTCAGTGGCTGCTGCTGCCGTGTCCCAACAGCACCCCAGAGCCCTGAGGAGATGGGAAGGAGGAGGACTTCAATCTCCCTCCTTGTGCACGCAGGAGACTGGAAGTCAAACCCAGTCAATGCTCAGGCATTAACCATTATTAGATTAATTATGGGCAATCTCTGAGCCCTGTCCTTCCTCTGCCTGGCTGTACAATGTCTGTGTGTCTGTGTGTCTGTACCCTCCTCACTCTCCTTCCCACACACTCCCTGCCATGCAGATAATGGGAAGCAGCATCATTTACCCACTTACTCCTCTTTTCCATCAAACGAGTAGGAGCGGATCCATGGGTTTGGGATGGAGAGTCGTGGTGCCAGGTTGAGGGATGGCAGGAAGGCAGAGAGGGACCCTTCCAGGAGGTGAGGGTTCCCACACACCGCGTACTCCGTCTTGCACATGTACGGGCACTTGGCAAAGAAGCAAACGTTGCTGGCTGGGAGGAGAAGAGAGAGGAGAGCTGGGGAAGGAGCTACAGGAGACTCTGAGGTAGCCTGGACTGACCTCTTCCCCACGGCGTGGTGGTGACTGCACATACTGTGGTGTGTGTACCCACATCACGGGTGTGAAACTGCCAAATCAGGGACAAGACCTGGACTTTGGTGAACAGACAGACCTGGTCCCAGGCTAGGGGAAAAGGTGGGAAAAATGGGACAGGGGGGTAGGTCTGGCAGATGATTCCAGCTGGAGGCTGAGGGACACCTCTGCTCTAACCATGTCTTTGTGCACGTTTCACCCAAGAATTTAATTTCTGCCCAACAGCTCAAGTCCTGCTGACCCTGCCCTTCCACCCACCGTGGACCAACATGTCTAATCCCAGCTGGTGGCAGCCCAAGTGCTCGCCTACCTGGTGAGACGAAGAAGACGCTCTGCAGGATCTCGTTCTTGGTGACCTCCAGGATCTCCTTGGTGACATTGATCAACCTCCCAACTGTGGGCGGCACCCTCCGGAAATCCAGGATCCTGCACAGGAGGGACAGTGGCTCAGAGCTGCCGTGCCAAGGGACCTCACTGCCCAGGGTGGCTGCGTGGGACGGCAGATGCTGCCCTCGTCCCTACCATTGGTGAAACGGGGACCTTTTGATGATTGCACCCATGTGGTATTTTTTTTCTCCTAGCTTCATTCCAGCAAAAAGCCAGGATCATTTTACCCTCTGGACCAAAACGTGGCCGAGTTCAGATCTTGCTATTTTAGTAGCTACTGCTTGGAAATCTTTGATGTTCTCCAGGATTCATGTCTTCTCCCTGACTGGTCTCTCCCATCCCCTCGCTGGGTCTGTGGGGAGGCAGAGGAGCCCCTCAGGCCCTTCTCCCGTGGGGGGTTTGGCACAGGGCACAGAGCACAGACACCTTGAACCTGGTCCAGCGCGGCTGCGATGGGGGGAGGCCAGGAGGGATCACCCCCGCTCGGAGGAACTCACACCCAGCTGATTCATCTCAAATATTCTTAAAAAAAAATATAATCAGGCCTGGGGCAGAAAGGCAGGGATGGCAGAGGGTGGAAGAGCCGCTGTTGATTGCTGAGTCAGTAACGCAGCATGAACCAGCTCATGCCCTGCCTCGCTCCCGGGGCAGTGCCCAAGGACCAGCTCTGCTGCTGAGAACTGGGCACGAAACAGGATTTAGCCTGTTACTTATTGAGCAATGTTTAAAGGGGAAAAAAAACCCACAAGCCCAATGTTTGCTTTCATCTAGCATCTTTCAGCTCTAAAAACCACAAAGCGCTTCAGAAAAGCAGTCCGGCCTCATTTTTCCAGCTCCCGGTGGAGCCGGGATGCAGAGAGGGAAGGGGAGGGGAAGGGGAGTCGAGCAGAGTCGCTGAGGTGATGCAAGGGCAGAGCTGGGAGGGGAATTCAGCTCTCTTTGGAATCAGCTCGCTTCGTTTGAGCTACAGGACTCACGGCCTAGTAATTATCACACAAGTTGGGCTGGGGAGCTGGAGACCGGCTCCAGTGTCATCCTGAGAGATCCCCTCCCCTTGATGTTCAATGCTCAGCCCATGGAGGGGCAGAAGGCTGCTGCCCTCCTCTTCTACGAAGGGTATTTTTGATTTTTATTAAATACAAAGCCTGCTGGGAAGCGGTGCCGGGTTAATTGCTCGTTAGCTGAGGGCTTGAAACTGCGTCTCTGTTTATCTCAATCCAAACCGCGCTGTGATTGCTGATGGAGCGTGTGACTCCCTCCCCGGGAGCTCATCTTTGCACCTCGATGCACGTGTGTGTGGCCGTGTGACAAACACCCGACCCCTCTGCACCCTGGATGTCACCTGCACCCTGTTCTCCTGCAGCAGCCAAGGTGAAGCTGCCTCCTGGGCTTCAGCTGGGCGCCAGAGCCACCCCCTCCCCAGGTAAAGCAGCAGCTCCCAAAGGGTGCTGTGAAGCAATGGCTCATCTCGGGCCAAGCAGCTCTGCAGGGCTCAGGGGGGCTTTTCTCCTGCCCCAGCTGCCCGGGGGCAGAGGAGTGGGCGCTGGCAGGTCCCTACCTGTCCAGGTGGAAGGCGGCGATCTCGGCGTTGTGCCGCTGGAAGTCCACGAAGTAGAAGAAGTCCTCGGGTGTCTCCTCCTCACGTCTCTGCCTGGGGGAGAGCAAGGGGGCTGATGGGGCAGGGCAGGAGGCTGGGCACAGGGTGGTAGCACAGGGACAGTGCACCAGGGACAGCGGGTGTGTGGCCACAACGGTGCCAGGGCCAGGAGCCAAAGCGCCTGTGGCTGAGCTGGGAGCAGCACTCGTGCCGTGCCTCGGGGCTGGGCGGATGAGGGAGGCAGAAGGGCTGGTTGGGGCTTTAAAACCTTTTGTGCCAGAGTTTAGACCCGCTTAGGAAAGCATTTTGGGGGGGTACAACATTGGGGGACGCTAGAGGCCGTGCTGGACTTCTCAGGTCCTCGTGGGAGGCAGAGAAGAGCTCAGGTTTGATGCTCTCGTAGCCTTGAGACAGTAACACCACCAGCAGCTCATTTAATTTCATTTTCTGGCTCTCTCACAGCACACTCGTATGTGCAGCAGGTGAATTTGCCTGCTCAGTCGTGTATCACAGGGGAGGCCACAGCCATCCTGAGCCCCTGGATGTTCTCCATCTCCTCCTGGCCCTGCCTGGCACCGGGCAGAGGTGGAGAGGAACCGGTGGGAGAGGAGCTGGCTGCTTTCTGGATGAGCAAACCCTGGCCATCAGCACGCTGCCCTGCCCGTGCTCAGCGAGTGAAGTGAGGGGCAATAAATGTGAAGAGTCCCGCGGGGCTAGAAATAAGTCCAGAAGCAATTTAAAACTCCTGTTTGAGGTGACCGGGACCGATGGCTGCTTCTTGGAAATACTCCAGGGAACCCAAGGAGAAACAAGGTAAAACAAAGTCAGCTGGGGGAGAGGAGGAAATGGGCAGCCCCTGAGGGGAAGCTCTGGGGAGAACAAGTGTCCCAAGGTCCTTTGCCATCTGGCATCTGTGAACTGAGAAATTTCCAACACCAATAAATGTGAGAACACGGGTGTTTATCCACGTGTGGCTCGGGACAGAATGAGCAGCCAATAATAATGAGACCTTTTCAGCTGTCGAGGTAGCTGAGCGCAGGAGAGGGAAGATGTGGCTGTCCCTGCCAAGGATGCTCCTTGGTCCGTGGCTACGCAGGGCGGGGGGGTGCTGTGCTGCTGAGCCTTACCTCATGGGCTTGAACATGGCTTTCCCAAAGTCCTGGAACCTGAGGACCAGCTTCAGGTGCACACCGCTGGGCTTCACGACTTGGGGAGGGAAGGAAAGGGGCCGTTAGTCACCCGCCACCCGCCAGCCTCCCCCCGCAGCACCGCTTTGTGCTCGGCTGCCATCCTGCTTTCTGCCCTGGTGAGTACATCCCACCCCTCCTTCAGCTCCTCTCCTCCTCCTCCTCCTCCTCCCGTGGCTGCTTTTCCTCCCTTTCCCCTGGGCTGCAGATTTCCCTCCAGCACTTTTCCCAACAGCCATTTTTAGCGTCCTCTTGGGGACTTTTTCCTCCCCCCAGTAGAAACCAGTGGCATACTGGTGTCCCGGCACCCACATCCCACCCTCTGCTGGGGTGGGATTGGAGGGAGAAGGGCCTGGCATTGCCTGGCTCTGTGTTTCCCTTGCTGAGGTTGGGATGGAGGAGATGGGGCCTGGGGCTGAAGCGATGGGGTGTGTGGGGAGAGCGGGGCCCCGCTGCGTTTCACTCACTCTGGCTGCAGTCGCAGGCCCCCAGCAGCGCCTTCTCGTCCTGGCTGTAGTCTGTCAGGGCAGGAGGAGTGGTGAGACCCCGCCGGGCTGGGTCTCCTGCTGCTGATCCCCCTCCCAGCACAGGCTTTTTCCTCCCCCCAGTAGAAACCAGTGGCATACTGGTGTCCCGGCACCCACATCCCACCCTCTGCTGGGGTGGGATTGGAGGGAGAAGGGCCTGGCATTGCCTGGCTCTGTGTTTCCCTTGCTGAGGTTGGGATGGAGGAGATGGGGCCTGGGGCTGAAGCGATGGGGTGTGTGGGGAGAGCGGGGCCCCGCTGCGTTTCACTCACTCTGGCTGCAGTCGCAGGCCCCCAGCAGCGCCTTCTCGTCCTGGCTGTAGTCTGTCAGGGCAGGAGGAGTGGTGAGACCCCACCAGGCTGGCTCTCCTGCTGCTGACCCCCCTCCCAGCACGGGGCACGCAGCGCAGCACCGCTCGGGGTGCCCCAGCCCGGGTGGCACCGGTGCCTGGCGAGGGGTGCAGACCCCTCAGGGGAAACTGAGGCAGCTTGTTGGGATCAAACTGCCGTGTGACGGGTCCCAGCGTGGCTGGCACCAACGCGTGATGCATTAAGGACCACAGCCAGGTCCGTTCTCCCATCTCAAGGTGAGGGCACAGCAATTCCACAGCACAAAACCTGCTGGGAAGCTGGCACAGGGCTCAGAGCTTCCTCCAGCCAGCGACAGCCCCCACCTCCTTTGCAGAAGTGACCTGGTGGGGCTGGAGCCCCCCAGCCCCGTGCAGCTCCCAGTGTCTGTCCCCATCCCCATGGCAGGAGGGCACTTACCAGCACTGATGGTGGTGAGGTCCTGCATGTCCCGGAGCAGCCTGTCCACGGTGGGGCTGGAGCGGGGGTAGAGCCCGTCCCGGCTGATGCCCAGGTGGAACTGGAGCCAACTGGCCTCCGGCCGGAGCGGCAGCGGTGCCGCGGGGGAGGTCAGGTTCAGCTCCTCCCTGTAGAGCTTGTGTCTCCTGGAAGAGAGCAGAGATGAGGATGAGCCACGGGATGGAAGCCCTTTGCTCCGAGCCCGGGGGCTGTCGGGGAGTGGGGAGGGTGCTGGGGAGCAGAGCTGGGGGGCACGGGGTGGATGAGGACTCTGGGTGCTACCGAGGGGAAACTGAGGCAGGGAGCCATGGCTGAGATGGGCAAAGGTCCCACGGATTGTGTGCCTTCTTCCCGGGCAAAGCCCTGGGAAAGCAGCCTTGAGCGGGAAGGAGCCATGGCTGAGATGGGCAAAGGTCCCACAGATTGTGTGCCTTCTGCCCTGGGAAAGCAGCCTTGAGGGGGAACGCAAAGGACTCTGTTGTCTTCTCCTGGCCCCACCGGGACCAGCAGAGGTGTCAGGGCACGGCTGGAGCTAAACCACATCCCCAGCAACACAGGGACTGGCCAAGAGGTCACTTGTTCCACCCAACGGGGGACAGAGCATTGGTTTCTCATTAATGCTGGACAAGCTGTGTATGGTCCCAATAAAGGGAAAACGAAGTTCAGTTTGCACCGAAAGTGCCAAGATCCATCCATGAAAGAAAACAGGAGCTGGGGCTGATAACGAGCGGGGCATTCACCAGGGCTGGGATGGAGCAGCTGCAGAGGAAGGTGCACCGGGACCAGCAGAGGTGTCAGGGCACGGCTGGAGCTAAACCACATCCCCAGCAACACAGGGACTGGCCAAGAGGTCACTTGTTCCACCCAACGGGGGACAGAGCATTGGTTTCTCATTAATGCTGGACAAGCTGTGTACGGTCCCGATAAAGGGAAAACGAAGTTCAGTTTGCACCGAAAGTGCCAAGATCCATCCATGAAAGAAAACAGGAGCTGGGGCTGATAACGAGCGGGGCATTCACCAGGGCTGGGATGGAGCAGCTGCAGAGGGAGGTGCCTCGGGAGACCTAACTCTGGGAAAGAGCAGCATTTCCCTGCCTGCCTTTAGTTCTTCAGAATTTTTCCTAATTTTTAAAGTTTTGCCCAATGCAAACAAAACTAAAAGCAGCGAGGAGAAGGAGGCTGGGGGTTTTGGTTGGATTTTTTTTCCATCATCCTTTTCCACCTGAGCAGGTCAGTGTGGTTAGTCCGGTCTGACCATGAGCGAGGGACCTCCTGGTGGCGAGGGACACATTTTGGTAACGTCCTGGGAACAAATCTAGGCAGTGGTGAGGCAAAGAGTATCTGCAGGTCAGAGCAGCCCGTGCCCTCTCCCCGTTTGTTTGCCTTTCGGCTGGATCGGGGCAGCTCCGGCACGAAGTCCACGTGCACGTGGTCAGGAAGAAAAGTGTTGGAGAATTTCTCTCTGGGTCCGGCCCCTCGCTCAGGGCACGGGGAGAGGAGGCAGAGGCTCCCCTCAGGTCAGGGCATGGGGAGAGGAGGCAGAGGCTGCCCCCGAGCCGGGAGGAGGTGGACAGGGAGCGTGCAGAGACTCGTCAGCAGGTCTGGCTGTAGGAAGAAAAGTGTTGGAGAATTTCTCTCTGGGTCCAGCCCCTTGTTCAGGCCACGGGGAGAGGAGGCAGAGGCTGCCCCCGAGCCGGGAGGAGGTGGACAGGGAGCGTGCAGAGACTCGTCAGCAGGTCTGGCTGTGCACAAAGATGTGGCCCCAGGATGCCCTCGGCTCTGGTGGACGTGCCCCGACCTTCCAGCTGCTGCTGTGCCCCAGGTCACCCCTGGGCAAGTCTTTGAGGCACAACCTTAACCCCCAGCACATCCAGGGGTTGAGACCTCAGTGCAATTTAGAGACCCCAGTGCAATTGGGGAGGATGACTCAGGATTTGTCCCTAGGGAAGCTGCCCAAATATTGTACCGTATTTTCTCTCCTGCCTCCCATGCCCACAGGCTGCTCTCCCCGGGGTGGCAGTGAGCAATACATTACTGGTGGGGAAAAAAATGCAGTGGTTAAAGCAGGAGGAGGCAATTCCTGGCTGGAGGCTGTTTCCAGCCCAGCGCCCGCACGGTCCCTGCCCTGGACAAGCTGCTGCAGGGCCAGCGAGCCTCTTTCCAGCCTTTTAAACCCAAAACACAGATCCCTCTTCCTCCCCCTTTCCTTCAGGATCCCTGAAATATTTCCCTGTAAGAACAGAGCTCTGCAAAAGACGAAATGATATAAAAAAACGGGTTAATTTCTAACTTGCTATACACAGCCCCGGGGTTGCCCTCGCTCTGCAGGGCACGGGGTGACGCTGGGCACCGGCCACCGGTGTCCACTCGCCCTGTGCCTCCCCTGGCACGGAGCCGGGCACGGAGTCTGGGGTTTTGAAACTGCTCCTTCAAGGATAAAAATAAGCTTCAGAGTTTCTAAGGGTTTGTTTGGTTTTTTTTGGTTTTGAAGAGGTGTGGATGGTTTTTTTGCTGTTTCCTTCCTGTGTCTCCATCAGTCTCTCCAGCTGGTTCTCCATCCTGCAATCAAATTCCTGGTCCCAGCTGAAGTGCTGGGGAAAAGCCCGGGGCCGGGCAGCAGCCAGCGCCGAGGCAGGACACACCATGGGTACCCGAAACAGGCCCTCTCCTGGGGCTGCTCCATGAGCTGGTGTCCATCTGGCTGCAGCAATGAAGAGGGATGCTCTGCTGTAGGTGTGGGGTTAAGCTATGGCCCGTTCCCCTCAGGAGGAGCATCCTGCCCCTGGGAGGCTGCTTTCCCAACACCAGACCTACGTGTGGTGCAGAAATGGGCTGTCACCCAGGAGGAGAGGGTGGCCCGTGGGGAGACACTCAGCTCTGAGCTCACCCCACAGGCTGGGGGAGAAAGCCACGGGCTCCTGGGAAACATCTGTCTTGCTGCCCAAATCCTGATGTCTCCAGGAGGCATGGCCCAGCTTTGAGAAGATGCACCCGAGGGTGTCCCATGTCCCAAACCCACTGCCCGTGGACTTCAAGTGATGTGAAGAAGGACTCGATGTGCTCCAGACTGACCCAGGCACAGGGTGAACCTCCCAGGGGCTCCAGGCCATGGAGGTCATTCTTGGGTTCCTTCCATTACCACTTCCCATCGCCTCCTCCTGTGAATTCCACCCGAAACCGGGACTGGGCGAGTCCCACAGAAAGAAGAGGAATCTGCATCCAAGTGGAGAAAGTGGGAGCTTGGAAATCTTGTCCTCATGGTCCAGCAAACAGCACGTGGGTGGCGGGAGGAGCAGGAGCCAGGTCTGATGCTGGAAACCAAACCTGGGCAGCAAGAAGTGCCAGGACAGGGACCTTTGTGGTGGTGCCCAGGAGATGCTGCTGTCCTCCTGCAGGCTGGCACCATCCCCGTCCCATGGAGGGGACAGCGAGACGATGCAGTGAGCTCCACGTGCTGGAAACTTCTGCCTGGAGACACCACAGTGACCTGCTCCAGCACCACGTCACCAGGGCCACCCGTGTTGGATCCAAATTTGTGTGTGAAGGTAGGAGCCGGTGGGGAGCGGGGGGACACTTGGCCACAGCCCTGCTGCACGGGGGTCAGTGGGGGGGTCGGGGTGTGAAGCCTCAGGCTGAGGGTCACTGTCCCCGTGGGGCAGGGGCTGTGGGGTTAGTGACAGTCCCACCCCAGGGGCAGGAGGAGCTGCTGGTGCTGGGGGAGGCAGGAGAGGGCTCTGTGCTGGGAGTCCCTTTCCCTCCAGAAGCAAAAGCCTCTGCAGCTCTTCTTGCAGAGAAGGCAGCAGAGGGAAGAGCAGAGGGGCTGAATGGGGGGCAGCACCCCAACACCCCCACCCTGGGGGCTGCGGTTGTCACCCCCCCTGAGGGCTGACAGACCCAGGGAACAGCTTTGGGGTTCAGCGCCCGGGGCTGGCCCCCCTTCTGCCCCGAGCTGAAAGGGTGACACGGAGCAAAGGGGGTGTTACCCCCAGGAGGACCCAGCTCACAGGGTCTCACCCCGTGCCCCCACACCCACCCCTCCCCTCCCCTGGGGGTCTTACCGTGGAGCAGGAGGCACCCCGGGAAGCCCCCTCCCAGCACAGCCCCCCCTGCTCAGCCCTGCCCGTCCGTGGGGTGCTGGTTGTTGGGGGGTGATGGGGAGGATGGTGGGGCAGGGAGCCAGGAACAAGCCAGGCTGGGGATGCCAGGGGGTACCCGGGGGGACAAGCCCAGGCTGGGGGTGCTTAGGCAGGGGTGCCTGAGAGAGCTGCCCAGAAAGGGGGTGTCTGTGGGGCACCTGTGCAGGAGGGGGTGCTTGGTGGGTACCTGTGCCTGGGCTGCTCATGCAGGGGGTGCCCAGGAGATGGTGAGGCAGAAGGTACCCGTGCAGGGGGTGCCCAGCAGTTTGCTTGTTGGTGAGGGTGTGCTTGGGCTGGTGCCCGGGAGATGCTCGTGAAGGGGGCACCTGGAGAGGGGGGTGCCCGGTGGGTACCTGTGCTTGGGAGGATCGTTCAAGGGGTGACTGGTGGGTGCCCGGGGAGATGCCCCGGCGGGGGGTACCTGTGCTTGGGCTGCTCGTGGAGGGGGTGCCCGTGCAGGGGGTATCCAGGAAGGGGGTGCCCAGGAGATGTCTATGCAGGGGGTGTCCGGGCAGGGGGTGCCCAGGAGATGCTCGGGAAGGGGTGCCCGGGGAGGGAGTGCTCGGAGGGCACCCATGCAGGGGGTGCCCGGGAGATGCTCGGGGAGGGAGATGCCCCGGGAGGGGGGTGCCCGGGAGATGCCCCGGGAGGGAGATGCCCCGGGAGGGGGGTGCCCGGGAGATGCCCCGGGAGGGAGATGCCCCGGGAGGGGGGTGCCCGGGAGATGCCCGGGAAGGGGGTGCCCGGGCGG
>NW_015090957.1:1411383-1418153 GCF_001431845.1 Calidris pugnax | reverse complement strand
CTGGGGGGTGACAGGGGGCTCGGGGGGGGGGCACCCCTGGGTGTCAGGGGGCAGAGCCCCCCAGGGCTCCATCCCCGCAGCCCCTCCTGCCGAGCTCCTCGGCACAGGCTTCAGACTCCGCTTCGCTTTTCTTAGTTGCTAAAAAAGAGAAAGAGACTAAGCGGAGGAAGGTCCCCCGTGCCGTGTGCGGGGAGAGGCCGGGCAGGGGGGGGGGCTGAGACCCAACGAGCTCATCACAGCAGCAGAGGCCGGGGAGGCGGAGGAGCAGCGGGCCGGGGGAGGGAAATGGAGGAGAAACCGGCTGCGAACAAAGGGAGCGTGACGGGACTGGCCCGGCCCCGGCGTGAGGGGAACAAAAAATAAACTGCAGAGAAGAAGGAGAAGTCGATGAGGTTTCCAGGCGGCCGGGGCTTTTGTCGGCATCTCTGGGATGGGGGATCCGGGCTGTGCCAAGGGGTGTCAGTGGAGCTGTTGGCTGAGCATCCCTCCCGGAGCCGGGGATGCTCCTTTGCCGAGGAGCTGGTCCCTGGGGCTGGAGGGACCCGGAGCACCTTTGTCCCCTTGGTCTCATCATCTTTCCTTCTCTTATCTAGAAATGCCATTTCAAAATTGCCCCAGCTTTAGATATTTGAAGAATTTGGGTCTAAGGTTTGGGAGAATCTGGCTCTAAGGTTTGGGAGGCTTGCTCTAAAGCTTTTTTTTTTTTTTTTTTTTTCTGTAATATCAAGTTTTATGTATTTTCCACAGTATGTCAGGACAATCACCAGCACAGGCTGCAGCTGGTGCTGCTACGGGCCAGCCAGGACCGGGGGGAGCAAAGGATGTGCTCCCCACACCTTCTGCTCGGGGACACGGGCTGTGCCCCACGTCTGTGCCCTGTGGGGACTGAAGTGCTATAATGATTACACTTGGACTCTTTTATGCTCTAAGCCAGACACAAGGCATCAAGAAGGGAAGTTTCGGGGTGCTGTCTGTGCTGGGAAGGCAGGGGGTGGGCAGGGGCTCAGCTCCATGGTGCTGGGTTTGGGGCTGCAGGATGGGGATGGGTCCCACCGGCCTTAGCACCGACCCTCCAGTAGGAAAGGAGAGAAGAAGCTTTCAGGGCATAAAATGGGGAGTTAAGAGGGGAAAAACGGTGGCCAGCCCTCTGGGCACGTTGCTTAGGAGAGGGCAAAGGGGTGTTGTGCTGCAGTGACACGCTCTGTGCGGGGACACCGGGGTGTCAGCCCTTCCAGGGGGTGGGCAGCTCCCCCAAAGGAGCACCATCATGAACCCCATAATAAACAATGGCTTGGGACTAATAATAGGATTCTTCTTTTTTTTTGTTATTGTATTATTTTATTTTTTTTATTAAGAAGATGAGATTAACCAGCTGAAGTTAACAAACTCTGAAACTCAACAAACCCGGATGAATCACCAGGCACAAACGAGGCCATCGGCCCTCCGAAGGGCACCCATTGACTCACTTCAAACTCAAAGAGCAACTTTTGACAAACACTCCATCAAAAAACTGGCTAATGCTTGTTTCGTTCTTAATCCTCCCTGAGCTGTTTCCCTGTTGCTAATCTCTCCCAGAAACCATTATTAAATCTTTCCTGGTTTTGCAGCGCTAATTCTGAACAAATGCACGGGGAACAAAACATCAGCTGGGGCTGTCTCTCTCTGCTATTTGTGTGCTCCGCAGGAAAATCGTTGTGTTTTTAATGAGGCTAATTAAAAAGAAACAAAAAATAATAAATCAATCCCATTAATCTGTAATAAATTGAAGCGCCGCGGTCCTTCCCAAAGCGCTGGTGACTGCCAGCTCCCACCACGCTGGGAGGCAAATCTTTCTTTTTGTTGTTATTTAGCACATCCCGGGGATGCTCCCGTAAGGCCGGGGCCTGGAGCCCCCCTGGGAGCTGGAGGATCCCTCTGGAGCTCCTCTCCATCCCTGGCATCTCCCCGCTGCCGTGTCCGGGCTCCGTGTCCCACCAGGGGAAGGTAAGAGCCACATCCCCCCCGAGTCCCCCCCCCCAGCCCACTGCAACGGGCGGGCACCGTCCTAAAACTAACCTGCAAAATCTGCTTTGATAGGGCCCTGACAGCTAAAGCGGAATCAAATTATCCTGTGGAATTGCCACGAGATAATTGGCCTCGTTTACTATCTTAAAATATTTGGAGATGTAAGTAAGTAATTTGATTTCTTTCTCACATTATTGATTTAAAAATCATCTTCCTTAGAGACACGTCTTACTTGCCAAAAGGTAAATGCCTCTGTCTGCTGCTTTTTGTCTTTTCTGCTCTACTTGAAATGCTGCAGAACTGCCCCAGTCCCCCCCCTGCAGATTATAATGTTTGTAAAAGGGAAAAAGAGATGACAACGATCCCTTTCTCGCTCTCTCGTTAATTACAAGGATTAAATGCCAAGGCAGCTTCACAACATTAGAAAGAAAATAAAAATATGAATTGGAGGAGCCAAGTTCTGCGTTTTGCTGCTTCCCTCTCACGATGTGTCTGAGCACATGGCAGCGTGGGCGTCCAGGAGCACATCCCACGGCTCCCGGCCCCTTCCTGCTCCAGCTTCTCCCTTCCCATGCGCTGGAGCTCATCCATGCCGACGGCAGCCCCAGTTTGGGGGGACAGGAATGTGATGGAGACCAGGGTGTGGTGGGGAGAAGGGTTTGCTGCACACGTGGAGCTGCTGAGAAAAGGTGATTCCAGTTTGTATCTCTGGTGAGGAGGGAGAAGACCCCCCCAGGGAGCAAGGGGGGCTGGGGATGCATTAGCACAGGGCTGGAAAGAGAGGAGAAGCCGCAGCTGGGACCTGACCAGGGAAAGCTCTGCAGCTCTTCTGGAAGGCGAGGTCTTTCCCTGACCCCGTGGTGCAGATGCTTTTGGCTGTCCCCGTGGTGGGGGCTCGCAGGGCTGTCCCCCCATGTCCGGCTGCTCCTCCCATCCTCCGTGGGGATTTGGCTGCCCCTCAGTAGCTGGTCACCTCCACGGCCCTCTCCACCCATAACCTGACTCAGGAGTTGGAGCTGGTGGCTTGGGCTCCAGCCCCACGTCAGATGCTCAGGGGTTGGATCTGACCTGGATTTTTGGCACGGGAGAGCCCTGGATGGAGCATGGATGCGCCGACCGCTGTGCTCAGGTCTCGGGGGGATGCCCAGGACCCTGGTGGGGTTTCATCCCCCCCTTTTCCCCTTTGCCCTCGGTGTGGGCAGGGGTGGTGCTCCCCAAAGGGCATCTCCCACCCTCCTGCCCTGGCAGGGGCTGGGGTTTATTTCCCGGGGAAGGGGACACCTCTCATGGGGTGTTTGGTGGGGTCTCCTCTGCCCGACCCCCCCAGGCTGGGGGTTTTTCACCAGCAGGGTTTGTGTGAAAGCCCTTCCCAGTCTCCCCCGTGCTGGTTTGTGGGGGAAGCGCTGGCCGTGGCTCTGGGCTGTCTCACACTCTGCCTCAGCTTGTAATTAAAAATGAAATATTTGGGCTAAGTGCTTAAATTAAGAGCACATTTTTGTTAGTTAACAATACAGAGGAAAGCCCCGGAGACCCTGATAGGGAAATTAGTGCCTCTCCACTTGCGTTGGAGATGAATCTTTTGAGAGAGGAAGCCTGTTCATTCCAGAGGATTTTTTGGTACAAAAACGCAATTACAGAGTGTAAAAGGAAGCGTTTAGGAACATGCAAAGTGGGAATGAGTTCTGAAGCCACCTTTGCTGCAGGACAGGGAAGGCAGAAGGTGGGACGTGCCCCTGGCACGACATCCCCTGACACTTCCCCGTCCAACCTGCCGGCTCCTGGCAGCGGCTCCCGGTTCATGTCCCTCCTCCCGTCCACCTCTCCTGGCCTCTCTTCAGGGCTCATCCCCTTGGCCTCAGCAAGCTCTCAGCTGCTGGGGAGGCCGGGCGGTTCCTATCCTCCTTGGCAATTATCTTCTGGGCTGCTGAGCACAAATAAGCTGAAACCACCTTCACGGTCCAAGAGAGCGGCTGCTGTTTGCTGGGGATGTTTCTGGGCTCTCTCCTCCTGCACAACGTTGCTTCCCCCCTGCTCCTCTCTCCCTCGAAGCAGCTCTGAACCTGGGGTGTGTGTGTGTGTGTTCAGAGCAAAGGCTGGGGCAGGTTCCCACACCTGGCCGTGACATTGGACCATCCCGTCCCAGGAGGGACAATACGGATGGTGACCAAGTCACGAAACCCTTCACCACTTCATGGGGTCCGAGAAGGCTCCCTCTGTGCCGCACAAAGTCCAAAGCCCAGCTGGTGGACACCAACCCACGGAGCCAAGGAGGGTGTGTAAGAAGTGGAGGTGGTGGAGGAAGGTGATGGTGACCCACACGGGGCAGGGCTGCTCATCCCATGCAGCGCCGGGTGACACGGGGCTGTTTGTCTTGGATGTACTGGGATGGACTGGAAAATGGCACTGACCTCTTGAGCAACACTGGGGTTCTTGGCCGCGCGGGCAGCGGCTCGGCTTGCGCTGAGTTTATGAGATCTGGTCTCTGAGATAATAAAAACACAGGAGTCCTCTCCAGCAGCCTTCCCCGAGGAGGAAGGGACCAGCGTGTCCGTGTCGCTGGAGGTTAAATACCAGCACATCACACTTCTTGTCTGCAAACGGGGCTGGGCTGTGGGCACGCGTTCTCCAATCAGTATATTTAGTTTGCTGAATTACTTTTATTGCTGGTTAACTGTGTAATGGTCTCAGTGGAACATCTGGTCCAGCATTTGAAAAGAGTATTCTTCAACTCTTGCTGAGTGCAATTATTTTTGGATACAAGTGGAGGCTTTAGAGCCATTAAGAAGATAAAATGCAGATTGTTTGCAGAGGTTTTTTTTAATTTTAATGGCTTTCAAATAGAGGAACTTTTATTATTTTTTTTCCCTATTGTTAGCAGGCAGTGCAGTGGGAAGCAAGCAGAGGGCTGGGGAGAGGCACAGACGTCCCCTTTGCCTTTGGCTGGGCCGGGCACCCAGACCCAGGGCAGAGGGTTTGAACCTCCCTCCCAAGCAGCTGGAATATTCTCCAAGTCTTGCAATAGCTCGTTTTCCCACCAGTTTCTTTCTAAAACCACCGAGGGTTGGTGTGGAGTGCCCCATATAATGATTTAAAAGCGTGTCGGTGGATGGGGTAAGGACTGTTTAGAAAACAGAAAATGAAGGGCTTTGTGCTTTCTTCCATTGATGGGAAAATCACAGATGGATCCCAAAGCTCTGACTCCCAGCCTCTGCCACTTCCTCCAGACCACAAAAGCAAACAGCCAATGTCCATTTTTTGGGCATGGTACACAGTGAGAGCAACTGGGACACCTTTATCCTCAAGCGTATATATTCTCAAAAAAAAAAGCAAGCATCAATTTATCAGCAGATAATAAGTTATCTCATGAGTTAAATGCAGTTAGTGCATTATGCCCCTCCATGGAGAGGGCTGGCTGACTCCTCTTTGTCTGCAAGAGCAGAGCTTTCAATTATTTAGAGGAAACTATACAATCTTGGCTGCTGTTTGCTATTATGATTGCACATTTGTCCCAGTGAAAACCGCAGGCAGACAGGCTGCAAAATTATGGCTGTTTTTCAATGGGAAGACAAAGTGAAACTGTTAAACCAGGTAAGGATGGATGCTTTTAGTTTATCCTGGGGGGACGTGGTTATAGGCAAGAGCACGGATTTGAGAAGGACTCTGATGGCATTGGAAGTGCCAAGGAATCAGTCATGGGATGAAGGAGAAATCTTGGCTTTGTGTGTTTTCAGGTGAAAAAGGCACTGCAGAGGGAGGTGGAGGAAAATGATGGAGGAGATGGAGGAAAATGAGGGAGGAGGGGGTGGCTCCTCGGCCCTTTCCTAAAAGCTTAAGAAGAAAAAAGGTGAAAACCAGCCACGACCTCAGGGTTGTGTGGACACTTTTCTTGTGGCTGGTTGATTGGTGGGGGCAGCTCTGCCAAGGCAATGGCTGTGTCACAGCAGGGTGGGAGTAAGGGTAGGAGGTCCCAGACTCCTGAACCTCCGGGATGCTCCCAACCTCATCTGTGGCTGCAGGCAGGGGGGCAGAGCTGGGTCCCCAAACTTCACTCTGAAGTCAACCAGGCACTCCTTTGGGTTGGGGCTTAGTGACAAGTTTCAAAAGGAAAACCTATGCCAAATGATGAGAATAATAATAATAATTAATAATCATCAGTGTTTCATTCCAGTACCTCTGTATACCTTGATTTTTTGGAAATGCCCTCATGTTTCAAATCTGCAAGGGAAAGAAAAGAAAAGGGAGCAAATTTCTCAATAGCAAACTGTTTTGCAGAATTGTTTGTTTTACTGAGGGGAGGGGGGGAAAGCCCTTTCAGCTTCAATCTGCAATTAAAATTGATAATTACAAAGCACCAGTAAATTGAGATGGTCAAAAACAAGGTGCAGCAGCAATCTATTGCTTCCCACCAGGTAGGGCTGCTGTAGGTGGGGAAGATCCTGCCTCTCCCCAGGCAGCCTTTGTGGCACCGTATCCCGGCTCAGCTTCTCCTGAGCTTTTTTTTTTTGGGTGTTTGTATTTGTTTTTCCCCCTGCTCCTGACTGTATTAATCTCTGCCACTCACTGGGGTCACCTTAACCTTGGCTGGACGGCTGGCCAGCGGGAAGGGGCAGTTTGGCAATAACTCTTCTGGGGGAGCTCTCTGTGTGGACAGAGCATTTGGTCATAAAAGTAACGATTTTGGAGCAGAGCGCGCGGGTAGGGAGCTACGCCGCAAGAATTTATTAAATAGCTTATTCTGCAATAAATGCAGCATAAATTAGAAAAAA
>NW_015090957.1:1356737-1410890 GCF_001431845.1 Calidris pugnax | reverse complement strand
AAGTCGTTTTTTAATGAAGAAAAGATACTCCTTGTTCTCCAGACACGCAACTTAAAATATTTGGAGATGTAAGTAAGTAATTTGATTTCTTTCTCACATTATTGATTTAAAAATCATCTTCCTTAGAGACACGTCTTACTTGCCAAAAGGTAAATGCCTCTGTCTGCTGCTTTTTGTCTTTTCTGCTCTACTTGAAATGCTGCAGAACTGCCCCAGTCCCCCCCCTGCAGATTATAATGTTTGTAAAAGGGAAAAAGAGATGACAACGATCCCTTTCTCGCTCTCTCGTTAATTACAAGGATTAAATGCCAAGGCAGCTTCACAACATTAGAAAGAAAATAAAAATATGAATTGGAGGAGCCAAGTTCTGCGTTTTGCTGCTTCCCCATCACGATGTGTCTGAGCACATGGCAGCGTGGGCGTCCAGGAGCACATCCCACGGCTCCCGGCCCCTTCCTGCTCCAGCTTCTCCCTTCCCATGCGCTGGAGCTCGTCTGCACCAGCAGCAGCCCCAATTTGGGGGGACAGGAACGTGATGGAGACCAGGGTGTGGTGGGGAGAAGGGTTTGCTGCGCACGTGGAGCTGCTGAAGAAAGGTGATTCCAGTTTGTATCTCTGGTGAGGAGGGAGGAGACCCCCCCAGGGAGCAAGGGGGGCTGGGGATGCATTAGCACAGGGCTGGAAAGAGAGGAGAAGCCTCAGCTGGGACCTGACCAGGGAAAGCTCTGCAGCTCTTCTGGAAGGCTGACCCCGTGGTGCAGATGCTTTTGGCTGCCCCCGTGGTGGGGGCTCACAGGGCTGTCCCCCCGTGTCTGGCTGCTCCCCCCATCCTCCACGGGGATTTGGCTGCCCCTCGGTAGCCGGTCACCTCCAATGCCCTCTCCCCTGCCCTTTCCACCCATAACCTGACTCTGAGGGAGGAGACCCCCCCAGGGAGCAAGGGGGGCTGGGGATGCATTAGCACAGGGCTGGAAAGAGAGGAGAAGCCGCAGCTGGGACCTGACCAGGGAAAGCTCTGCAGCTCTTCTGGAAGGCGAGGTCTTTCCCTGACCCCGTGGTGCAGATGCTTTTGGCTGTCCCCGTGGTGGGGGCTCGCAGGGCTGTCCCCCCATGTCCGGCTGCTCCTCCCATCCTCCGTGGGGATTTGGCTGCCCCTCAGTAGCTGGTCACCTCCACGGCCCTCTCCACCCATAACCTGACTCAGGAGTTGGAGCTGGTGGCTTGGGCTCCAGCTCCATGTCAGATGCTCAGGGGTTGGATCTGACCTGGATTTTTGGCACGGGAGAGCCCTGGATGGAGCATGGATGCGCCGACCGCTGTGCTCAGGTCTCGGGGGGATGCCCAGGACCCTGGTGGGGTTTCATCCCCCCCTTTTCCCCTTTGCCCTCGGTGTGGGCAGGGGTGGTGCTCCCCAAAGGGCATCTCCCACCCTCCTGCCCTGGCAGGGGCTGGGGTTTATTTCCCGGGGAAGGGGACACCTCTCATGGGGTGTTTGGTGGGGTCTCCTCTGCCCGACCCCCCCAGGCTGGGGGTTTTTCACCAGCAGGGTTTGTGTGAAAGCCCTTCCCAGTCTCCCCCGTGCTGGTTTGTGGGGGAAGCGCTGGCCGTGGCTCTGGGCTGTCTCACACTCTGCCTCAGCTTGTAATTAAAAATGAAATATTTGGGCTAAGTGCTTAAATTAAGAGCACATTTTTGTTAGTTAACAATACAGAGGAAAGCCCCGGAGACCCTGATAGGGAAATTAGTGCCTCTCCACTTGCGTTGGAGATGAATCTTTTGAGAGAGGAAGCCTGTTCATTCCAGAGGATTTTTTGGTACAAAAACGCAATTACAGAGTGTAAAAGGAAGCGTTTAGGAACATGCAAAGTGGGAATGAGTTCTGAAGCCACCTTTGCTGCAGGACAGGGAAGGCAGAAGGTGGGACGTGCCCCTGGCACGACATCCCCTGACACTTCCCCGTCCAACCTGCCGGCTCCTGGCAGCGGCTCCCGGTTCATGTCCCTCCTCCCGTCCACCTCTCCTGGCCTCTCTTCAGGGCTCATCCCCTTGGCCTCAGCAAGCTCTCAGCTGCTGGGGAGGCCGGGCGGTTCCTATCCTCCTTGGCAATTATCTTCTGGGCTGCTGAGCACAAATAAGCTGAAACCACCTTCACGGTCCAAGAGAGCGGCTGCTCTTTGCTGGGGATGTTTCTGGGCTCTCTCCTCCTGCACAACGTTGCTTCCCCCCTGCTCCTCTCTCCCTCGAAGCAGCTCTGAACCTGGGGTGTGTGTGTGTGTGTTCAGAGCAAAGGCTGGGGCAGGTTCCCACACCTGGCCGTGACATTGGACCATCCCGTCCCAGGAGGGACAATACGGATGGTGACCAAGTCACGAAACCCTTCACCACTTCATGGGGTCCGAGAAGGCTCCCTCTGTGCTGCACAAAGTCCAAAGCCCAGCTGGTGGACACCAACCCACGGAGCCAAGGAGGGTGTGTAAGAAGTGGAGGTGGTGGAGGAAGGTGATGGTGACCCACACGGGGCAGGGCTGCTCATCCCATGCAGCGCCGGGTGACACGGGGCTGTTTGTCTTGGATGTACTGGGATGGACTGGAAAATGGCACTGACCTCTTGAGCAACACTGGGGTTCTTGGCCGCGCGGGCAGCGGCTCGGCTTGCGCTGAGTTTATGAGATCTGGTCTCTGAGATAATAAAAACACAGGAGTCCTCTCCAGCAGCCTTCCCCAAGGAGGAAGGGACCAGCGTGTCCGTGTCGCTGGAGGTTAAATACCAGCACATCACACTTCTTGTCTGCAAACGGGGCTGGGCTGTGGGCACGCGTTCTCCAATCAGTATATTTAGTTTGCTGAATTACTTTTATTGCTGGTTAACTGTGTAATGGTCTCAGTGGAACATCTGGTCCAGCATTTGAAAAGAGTATTCTTCAACTCTTGCTGAGTGCAATTATTTTTGGATACAAGTGGAGGCTTTAGAGCCATTAAGAAGATAAAATGCAGATTGTTTGCAGAGGTTTTTTTAATTTTAATGGCTTTCAAATAGAGGAACTTTTATTATTTTTTTTCCCTATTGTTAGCAGGCAGTGCAGTGGGAAGCAAGCAGAGGGCTGGGGAGAGGCACAGACGTCCCCTTTGCCTTTGGCTGGGCCGGGCACCCAGACCCAGGGCAGAGGGTTTGAACCTCCCTCCCAAGCTGCTGGAATATTCTCCAAGTCTTGCAATAGCTCGTTTTCCCACCAGTTTCTTTCTAAAACCACCGAGGGTTGGTGTGGAGTGCCCCATATAATGATTTAAAAGCGTGTCGGTGGATGGGGTAAGGACTGTTTAGAAAACAGAAAATGAAGGGCTTTGTGCTTTCTTCCATTGATGGGAAAATCACAGATGGATCCCAAAGCTCTGACTCCCAGCCTCTGCCACTTCCTCCAGACCACAAAAGCAAACAGCCAATGTCCATTTTTTGGGCATGGTACACAGTGAGAGCAACTGGGACACCTTTATCCTCAAGCGTATATATTCTCAAAAAAAAAAAGCAAGCATCAATTTATCAGCAGATAATAAGTTATCTCATGAGTTAAATGCAGTTAGTGCATTATGCCCCTCCATGGAGAGGGCTGGCTGACTCCTCTTTGTCTGCAAGAGCAGAGCTTTCAATTATTTAGAGGAAACTATACAATCTTGGCTGCTGTTTGCTATTATGATTGCACATTTGTCCCAGTGAAAACCGCAGGCAGACAGGCTGCAAAATTATGGCTGTTTTTCAATGGGAAGACAAAGTGAAACTGTTAAACCAGGTAAGGATGGATGCTTTTAGTTTATCCTGGGGGGACGTGGTTATAGGCAAGAGCACGGATTTGAGAAGGACTCTGATGGCATTGGAAGTGCCAAGGAATCAGTCATGGGATGAAGGAGAAATCTTGGCTTTGTGTGTTTTCAGGTGAAAAAGGCACTGCAGAGGGAGGTGGAGGAAAATGATGGAGGAGATGGAGGAAAATGAGGGAGGAGGGGGTGGCTCCTCGGCCCTTTCCTAAAAGCTTAAGAAGAAAAAAGGTGAAAACCAGCCACGACCTCAGGGTTGTGTGGACACTTTTCTTGTGGCTGGTTGATTGGTGGGGGCAGCTCTGCCAAGGCAATGGCTGTGTCACAGCAGGGTGGGAGTAAGGGTAGGAGGTCCCAGACTCCTGAACCTCCGGGATGCTCCCAACCTCATCTGTGGCTGCAGGCAGGGGGGCAGAGCTGGGTCCCCAAACTTCACTCTGAAGTCAACCAGGCACTCCTTTGGGTTGGGGCTTAGTGACAAGTTTCAAAAGGAAAACCTATGCCAAATGATGAGAATAATAATAATAATTAATAATCATCAGTGTTTCATTCCAGTACCTCTGTATACCTTGATTTTTTGGAAATGCCCTCATGTTTCAAATCTGCAAGGGAAAGAAAAGAAAAGGGAGCAAATTTCTCAATAGCAAACTGTTTTGTCATTCCAGTACCTCTGTATACCTTGATTTTTTGGAAATGCCCTCATGTTTCAAATCTGCAAGGGAAAGAAAAGAAAAGGGAGGGAATTTCTCAACAGCAAACTGTTTTGCAGAATTGTTTGTTTTACTGAGGGGAGGGGGGGAAAGCCCTTTCAGCTTCAATCTGCAATTAAAATTGATAATTACAAAGCACCAGTAAATTGAGATGGTCAAAAACAAGGTGCAGCAGCAATCTATTGCTTCCCACCAGGTAGGGCTGCTGTAGGTGGGGAAGATCCTGCCTCTCCCCAGGCAGCCTTTGTGGCACCGTATCCCGGCTCAGCTTCTCCTGAGCTTTTTTTTTTTGGGTGTTTGTATTTGTTTTTCCCCCTGCTCCTGACTGTATTAATCTCTGCCACTCACTGGGGTCACCTTAACCTTGGCTGGACGGCTGGCCAGCGGGAAGGGGCAGTTTGGCAATAACTCTTCTGGGGGAGCTCTCTGTGTGGACAGAGCATTTGGTCATAAAAGTAACGATTTTGGAGCAGAGCGCGCGGGTAGGGAGCTACGCCGCAAGAATTTATTAAATAGCTTATTCTGCAATAAATGCAGCATAAATTAGAAAAAACCAACCAAGAGAACAAATGGAGGAGCTGGGAGGGACCTCAGGAGGACAACTGCTCCGTTCCTGTCCATGCTGGAGTAGATGTGGCTGCTGGATCCGGGCGATCGGTGTCCGGACGGGTTCCCTGCCGGCTCCTCTGGTTCTCCTGCCATCAAACCAGCTGGAGCTGTTTGGGCCCTAATTGCTTGTCAGCTTCATGTCCTCTTCGCTGGCTTTGGTGGAAGTCAACAATAATGTTGAGATGTATTTTTTTGGTTTTTTTACCAGTAGGATGCAGAATAAAGCGAATCAGTAAATCTCCTGCACCAGCAGCAAATTAGCACGAGGCAGAATGCACGAGGTGTTCATTCTCTTCCTCCACCCTGGTGCTGCCTTGCGTTGGTTGGATGGGGCCTCTGATGGTTTCCAAAGCAAAATGTTCAGTACTTTTTCACTGCGCAAAACATGAACATTTAGTCCATGCACCCAAAGTGAGATCAAAATAGGAATTTTTCCCCTTGGCCGCAGTGTGGGTGCCCTGTTGGCTCCGACTCTGACACTCTGAAAGCTGTTAAAAACATCTGTGAACCAAATGGCTCAAAGAACAGCCAGAGAAAAGACACAGTTTTAGTTCTGGTTAAAGTCTTTTTTTCCTTTTCCAAATTCCCCACCTTTGCTCCCAGCCCTTGGCTCTCACTGGGGCTGGTGGGTGGTTTTGGGGGGGTACAGCAGGTTGCTTGGGGAGGAAAGCCTGTGCGTGTCTGTGCTCTGTTTGTTGCATGGAGCCTCCACAGGAAAAATATTATGGGTCTGTTGATAGAAAAAGGTTGAAAGTTACCGAATATTTACACAGCACTCAATTGTTGTCCATCTTCCCCATCATTGTATTTCAACACCAGGAGCAAGCTGCAGTGATTGCAGCTATTGCAGTGGTGTAGTTAGCCAGGACACGCAGATTACAGGGCAGTAATTACAGCTGAGGTTGCTGTCATTTTACTAGATCCCTAAGTATCACCATCTCCTCAGCACTGGGGTTTTTTGCTCATGTGGCAATGCTCAGCTTAAGCTGCAGACACAGTTAAAGTAGGGACCTTTCAAAGTGCATCTTAACTGGCAGGGGATCACAAGGGCAAAGTCTCCTTGAAAATAAGGGGACAACTGAGTCTCTCTTTGTCCCCTCTCTTTGAGCTTCTCCCATTATATTCTGGGTGTTATTCAGACAGCTGGCACGGGCTCCCAGGGGCATTAGCAATGCAAAAATAGCACTGGGTTTGGCCATGTCTGCATTGCTGGTGAGGAGCCTCTGGGTGTTTGGGTGATGGTGGAGACGAAGGGCTGAAGGTGGCTGGAGTGGGAGGCTGGGGAATTAATTAATTTTTGCTCACCAGGGGGACCTCACTTCAGCAGGTTGTCTTTTCTTATTAAAGACAGAAAAGCTACAGTGCGGAAAGGCACATTAAAAAATAACTCTATATGCTTGTCCAAGGGGAATGTGGGCCTGAGACTTGGTGTGGCTGGCCAGGGGATGGCTACTGGGGCAGCACTTGCCTGGTTGGGAGGAGTAGTTGCAGAGAGTCCATGGTACAAACCATTGCCTTGCTCAGCATCTGGGAGGTCCCAGGAAAGCCCTGGGGTAAGGTTGGTTCCTGCACCTCGTTGGGGAACAGGGACCCGTGGTGAGCCCAGGGACCACCCCTGGGAGAGGTGGTCATCACACCATTCTCTACCAGCATCGCTTTAGCACCCCGAGCACGTCTGGGTGTCTATGGATTCTGCCTGGGGGAGCACTGCCAGAGTGGATTTCTAATTATAGCTAATTGCAGGGTTGATACTCTCTGGATTTGGCCAGATACAAGTCAAATGATTTCCTGTTGCTCAGCACTTTGCAGACACGTTCCCCGAGGCAGCGGGATGGACGTGTTTTCTGAAGGCATCCAGCTGGGAAAACACAGGCTCTTCCCTCTCCAGCCTGTGCACGGGCCTCGGTGGTGCAAACACCCCCCCACCCCAACTCGGTGGTCTTGGGCGATGTTAACCATGTATTTTATTAAATAACCAGGTGAAATGGTTTGGTTTAGTTAAGCTGAGGGCTCCTGCGAGGTGCAGAGTGGCTTGGCCACGTGGAGGGCTGGCTTCTGTGGTTGGACCTTTTAGGTCCCCAAAAGCCCAGCACCTTTAGGTCCCCAAATTGCCCAGCACCTTTCTCTGCAGAGCCTTGCAGCACTGGCACTTCTCATCAAATGCTTAGGAAAGGTCTGTCACAGACAGACTTCCTGGAGAAGGGGACCCAAAATATCTTAACTCTGTTCCCTGCATGAATTGGTTAAATATTTACACGATGCTTTTAAAGTCAAATATTGCGTATGATCTAAATTTTATTCTCAGTCATTAAATGCGTACTTTAAAGCCCATTTTAATGTCCCCTAATGGGGACATTAAAAGTGCATTTCCTGTAGTTAATATAGTTGTAACCCTGTGCTGTCAAAGATCCCAGGTGATAGATGGGGGAACTCGTTAGCCCAGGTGCTGGGTACACAAAGGAACGGGCAGATCTCAAACACCAAAAGGATCAAAGTTAAACAAAGGTTTAAGAAGAAAGGCAGCAGCTTCTTGAAAGGAAAAAGAACAAGGTGAGTTTGACTCCAAATGCAATTTTTTTTTTTCCAACTTTGCTTTGACACGAGCCAGGACCCAGGATGATGGTTTCGTAGCCTTTAAGGTGTTTCAAATAAGCATATTATTCTCTAGGAGAAAATGCCCCCCTCTCTCCCAGGCACCCTCTGCAAACTGAATCCACAGTTCTGAAAACCTAGAGCTGATGCCAAGCATTTTAATCTTACCAAAAGTAAGCAATGAGCACAAATTTACATAAAAATCAGCTTTTAAAATTATTTCAGTGTTAACATTGTACGTGACACTGTAAGTACATTAAGTGACTTTGTGTCCCTCAATGCTTTTTAAATGGCTGCTGCCCTGACCGCAGGTGCTGGTCATGTTTCTTTTCAGAGCTTGGTAGGAAATTACGTGGAGAAAAAGCTGTGCTTTAGGAAAAGCCTGGAGGAAAATGGAATGAAAAGAAAGAGCAGATTCTCCAGGCACCGCTGAGTCTGGAGGTCTTCTGGAAGCCTTCCCGTCAGGAGGTGTTTCAGCGGGGTGGGAGGGTTGGGGGCTGGGGATGATGCTGGCTGGGATTGCTGGGGCTTCTGGAGGTGAGCACTGGTCCTGGATGGGTGGCATTTGCTGGCGCTGATGCTCCCCAAAGTTTGCTCACTGACTTCCCTTCATGCTGTTCTCTTCCTCAGCTCATTTTCTGCACGTTGTCTGAGAAAGCTCTGGGAAGGAAAATGGGGGTAAAATTTGTTAGTGAGGGCAGGGAGGGAATTAAAGAGCAGCCGTGGTGGGAGAGGAGCTGGAGGTGGGGTGGCACTTGCCTGTGGGCCAAGGCTGGTGTGTCACTCCCTGCAAACAGCCCTGTCTTCTCAAACCTGTTCAGTTATTGGATGAAACAGTTCGACTGGTGCTGGAGAGCAGCTCATAGGAGATGTTCTAATGGCTATTTCTGATCTTAAAACCGGTGAGTCCCTGAATCACTACCCACTGAGGAAAACATCCTTGTATCTACGCTGGCGTTTGCCGCATAAAGATGTACCAAAGTATATCTAAGCACAGCGTCTGCATTATCAGACCTTTGGAGATTACTTTTCTCTTCTTTCCTCTATTAAATATAGCTCAGCTCTGCTGCCTCGCACACAAATACATTTTTCTGGCTCTCACTTCTAGGAATCATCCGTTAAGTATTTTTAAAATGTGTTTGGACTAGATGGGATCGCTGTTGTGTAATCCCCAGCGTTCCCTGGCCACGATGATTATTTTTTGGCTCATTTATGTAGGAAGTAACCTTCAGTGCTTCACCACTTCGTGTGGCTTTTACCAAATCCGAACATGTGGTGGAGTCTCTTATCTGGAGCTGTGGGGTTTTGCCCTTGGCTGGAAGCAGGGAGCAGAGAAGGTCGGAGAGAGGGAGATGGTCCCACCTGGTGATTTCTCTGCCTGGAAGTGCTGTCTGGTGGCTGGGCAGGGTCACTTTGCACCATTCCCTGGGAAGGACTGTGGCTGGGTGATGCTGATGGGGCTGGGGCATCACCACGGGGTAGCTGGATTTCAGCAGAGAAAGGGCAGGGCTGGGGGGCCACAGCTCAGCATCCCGCTGGAGGAAGGATGAAGGATGCTCTGCTCATCTCCTCCTGAGGAGAGCCCCCGAAGGGAGGAGGAATCACACGTATCCAGAGCTAAATGGCATATGACTCAAGGAAAAAAAAAAAAAATCTCACCTCTTTATTACATAGATTTATCTCGCTGTGTCGGGGCCTGACAACCACCACCAGATGCTTGTCTTCTCAGTTGCTTCATTGGATTCTGGGACATCCTCGTAATTGCCATAAGTGGGAGATGATTCCCCAGCATCTGGCATGTGTTAATACTGATTCAGAGCGCTTATCAATCCACTTAAGGAAAGAGCCTACGTGCTCGCTGTGCAGGCAGAGCCAGCCTGGCAAATTCTAAAGGATCAGCATTTGATCCTATTTTTTTCCTTTGAATGGTTGAGATGTCACCTCTGTTTCTGGCGGTGGGTGGGAAAGTGCAGCCCCATTTCCAACAGCCTTAACCAAGGTCTGCGGTTCAGGAGCTGCTGAAATGCTGTCTATCTAGGCACATCTTGCCCTTCAGCTCGGGAAAAGTGCATTTAGCAGTTAAAGGCCCACCAGAAATCTTCCAACAAATTAAAACTACTTCTGTTTTAATTTTTGGTGTGGGTTCAGAAGGCCTCCCGTGGGGCTGGGCAGGGAGAGCTGCTCGGTGCCTGCGGAGGCGGCCGAGGCTCAGGGAGGTGGGTTTCCCTGCTCAGCTCAGCGAGCGAAAACGGGGAATAAAACTAGTGAAAAGCAGACATTTCAAGAATTGCTCCAAAGGCGCTGTTTTCATTCCAGGTGGGAATAAAAACACGGGGTTTAGGCCCTTTTTAGAATTTTTCTTCCCCGCTTCCTTCCTCTGAGGAGCCTGGCAGCCCCTGGGCAAACGCGAGCGGGTGGTGGTGTGTGTGCAGCCAGGCTGGCAGCCTCCGTGCCCCAGGCAGGGCGCTGGGGGGGGAGGTTTTCCAGGGAGAGGAGGGTGCAGAGGGGGCTGTTTGCACCAGGGAATGAAATATTTCCCCGCGTGGCTCTGGGCTGAGGAATGCTGCTGGGTTTCCAGTGGTACGCGAGGGCAGGGGAAAGGCATTCTCCAGGCTCGCAGGGCTCCAGCGCTGTCTAGACTTCGTAATGCAAAGGTCCTCACCGCCCGGCTTGAACTCCTGCCACGGCGTCTCTCAGCCCGCCCTATAAATGGAAGCTGAGAAGCCTTTCCCTCTGCCAAAGCCTGTCACGCTAACGAGACCCTAGTTCCTGTCGAATTTGGCAATTTGTCCCACTAAACCGGTGAACTTGCAGCAGGTGGTAGCCAAGCTCGTTTCCTAAAACCACATCCCTCTGGAAACAAATAAGCCCCACCTGACTTCCCGTGGTGGGGTGACCCCATCTCCCTGCAGGACAAGGGAGGCTCCTGGCCGTGGGGATGGAGGCTCCTGCCCAGGGAACCTGCAGGTCACCACCCTGCAGAGGTGGTCTCTGGACTAGCACATCGCTCCCGAGTCAAACTGCTGCTGTCGAGTCACCTCAGGTAAGTGACACAAACTCATCCCATGGAATGTGGCACTGTCTAGGCCAGGATGCAGCCACCAAAAGCAATCTGTTCCTTAGAGAGCTTTGTGGTTCCTGTGCTGGCAGGTTTGGGTGCCTGGGAAGACACTCCTTGGACAGCATCAGTTTCCAGGGGTTAAGTCCCAAACACCGCAGGTCAGCTTCTCTGGGTGGAAATGGAGGCACCTCACAGCTTCTGTCAGTTGGGTGCGTTCTCCTGTGCTCCATCAAAAGGCAACAACATCAAAGTGTCTGTGCAGAGCAGTTGGCTGTAGCTGAGCAGGCAGAAGTGACAGCAGTGAAATGCTGTCTCCATCACTGTAGGAGGTTCAGCCCCACTGGGAGCCTGAACTTTGGACCGACAAGCATTTCCAACCTGCTGAAGCTTCTGGTTTGCAGTTTCTTTGCCTCTTGGAGTGACACATCATCCGTGGGGTGTGCATCAGGATCGACATGTCAGGACCTATAAAAAAGTCTTGCTGCCCATAGGAATGGGCTTGTCCAGCTGGTGTTGGGTCTGTCTGCCCAGGAAGGATTCTCTTGTCTCAGATGAGCAGTCACTTCTCAATTCTCACACAGGGAAATGGGCACAGGGAGCTTCTGTGCTAATCCCCAGCAAACGCTGAGAAAACCCACAAAGCCCCACTCCCGTTTCCTGCTCTAAATCCCACACAACAGACCTTGCTCTCCGGGGCCAGGAGCCAAAATCTCGCAAGCAATGGAAAGATTCCCCTTGACTTTAATGGTCTTTGCACGAGTGCCTAATTCCTTCCTGTTCACAGGCTCCCTTGGACGTGGTTATGGAAACAACTGCAGATACAAAGTGCTGCAGTGACCTGTAAACCCTCCAGAGCAGCGCGATGGCAGATTTCGCTGTCCTCCCAGACAGTTGGAATGGGTTTTGTTTGACAAAAAGCCTGATATATGTTCTTCCAGCCAGCGCCGTGGCTACAGTGTGAATGAGTGTTTTAACAAATCTATTCCTGCAGCCAGGGTTTGTGGTCAGCCCTCGGGGTTTGGAGCCAAGCTCTTCCCAGCAGGACGGGGAAGGCAGGGAGCCCGTGTCTGTGCTGGGAGAAGCTGAACCTCTGCTGCTTGGATGTGCCAGCATCTCCCAGACTTGGGTCAGCAGCTTCTAGGGGCTGGTTGGGTTCCCTGCCCGCAAAGCCCATGTCACCGGTAGGGACTAGGTGTTGCCCAGTTTTGCCAGCTCTTTCTGAAATGTAAGGTTTTTACCCCAGGCTGTCCCACCGCAAGCATTTGGATCTGGGTGCCTCTGGCTGTGCGGTGCCACTGGGGGGGATGTGGGGTTTGGGGGACTATTGGCTCGTGCTCTGAAGCACAAGATCTACCTGCTCTGCTCTCATCACGCGCGGAGCAGGAACAGCAAACGGACTATATTGTCCTTATAGAGCCCCCAGACCCCGTGTCTGACCCCATGAGAGGAGCAGTGATTTTCACGGGGGATCGGGGTGTTTGAGAGGAGCAGAAGTGTTTTCCTGCTGTGTAAGGCTGTTCCTCCAGCTCTCGGGGGAGAGGAGGCTGATGATGATGATGGCTCCTTCTCTCCGTATGCCCTAGAAACTTTCTGGATCTGGTTAAGGGTGTAGGTTGTTTTACTTCACTGCTCAAACCCCGCATTGGGTTTGGCCATTTCATTTTTTCCTCTCATCCAAAAGCAATTCTCACCCATGGGGTCTCTCCAGAGACGTGGCTGTGTGAAGGCTCCCGGTTCAGAGCCACAGGGATGATGAGGTGCTGGCCCAGCTCTTTTGGGAGGATTATTTTGCTTTTTAAAGGCAGGGGCTGCAGCCGGGGCTGATCCCTGCCTTGTGGGGGGAGCAGGCTGGGACGGGGCTGCAGTCATGGGTTCATCTCTCTGCCATCCAACCAGGTACACAATTTTTATTTTTTTTTTTTTCTCCCAGGACTTAATTAAAATGCATACATCTTTCCTCACATTTTTATGAAGCTCAATGGCAAATAACGGTCACTCTCTAATTACACCAACATTAACTTGTTTTCATGGCTGAAAAGGACAGACCCAAGGGCAGCGTCGTTTGCAGAAAATTGTAAAAGACTTAAAAGAAAAACCCATACAAAAAATAACAGCAACAAAAAGGAGTTGTGGTTTCTTGAGCCAGTTTGCATTCCTGGAAGTTGATGACGCCCTGGATTACTGTTGTTTTTTTAGACCTCTCTCAATTTTTTTTGGGATGGTTTGTCTGTAGTGTGGGTATGTGTGGGCAGAGAACTGGGGAATATGCAGAGGAGAAAAAAAAAAAAAAGCTAAAAATGGGAGGAACAGGCTGACTGCATATGCTTTATTTTTTTTCCTTTAAATTAAAAAAAAAAATGCTTGAAGATGTTAAAGACTTGGGGAGGGGGGGTGGAGCACAGGCATGGCAGAGGAAGCCGATCCTGAAGACATCTAATACAGGATCCTTTGTGCTTCACTGAACATCGTGTCTTCTCGGCTACGGGAGAGCTGTGTCTCAGTTTGCCAAATAATCACTTCAAAGTTCTGATTTATGTCCCTTGGAAGCTGCCTTGCCCTGCAGAGAGGAGAAGGGATGCAGCCAAGCTGTCCCAGGCCAATGTGCTGGGGGCGTGATGGTACAGAGGGCTGGCAGGTCTTGTCTTGGTGCCACCAGGAAACGTGTTTCCTGTTGCTCTCTGGTTTTGGTGACACATCCCATTTGAGCATTTTTTTTTTTTTTTTGCTTAGAAAACAGTTGTCTTCTTCAGGAAGTATTTCTCTTTTCTCAGTGTTACTCATGCTCACGCTGAGCTGAGCCCCACCGGTCCCCAAGGGATGCTGCTGCTTTGAGGGTGGTCCAAAAAATGGAGAGTTAGCTCAGCCGGTCCCCGAGCGGGACGGAGGGGAGGTGGGGAGTCAGGGGCCATGGTCTCCTCCCATTTACATGAGTGGGCAATAGCCAGAGCATGTTCTCTCTATTCTGCTGATTTCCTGATGGTTGCTCTGGATTTTTATTGCTTGCGCTAAAAGAAGGGCCCAGTCTGTAGTTTGAACATCTAGAGGGAACTTAGAGAGGGGAAAAAAAACAGTTGCTGCATCTGTGTCTGAAGGAGAAATAACTTTGCCCACTCTGCCAGGGCGGGGGGTGGTTTCTGGAAGAACATTCCTGTGCTGGCAGGGCTTTGGCTCGGGGACGGGTGACGATGCCCTGCCCGGAGGTGGCAGTTACAAGACCTGTGTGTGTCCTCGCTGCTGCGTGAAAAACACCCATTAAATTTTCTCTCCCAGCTCTTCTCCACCCCGAGGTTCTGTAGACATGCCAAGATCACAGGTTGTTTTTTTTTTTTCTCCTGTTACCAAAGCAGAGGCTGATGTTCCCAGTAAGTGCATCCCAGTCTGTTCTTTGCCATTGCTCCATCCCAGTGCAGTCAGCCCTTACTGGAAAATTTCAGACTCTTCCTTTTTTCTTCTCTGCTGGAAGCTTCCTTTTAAAACATTAATGTCTGTATTACTTTTTTTTTCCCCGGCAGGCTAATTAATACTTGATTCATCACCTTGAAAGCTAATGGATATTTATCCAGATCATGAAGGAAGTGAATGCTGTCTATAAATAACTGCAGCAGCACTCGCTGGCGCTCGCTGACAGCCCGGCTTTATTTATGCTCCTTCTTTTTCAGGGAAAGAACTCTGCTCGGCTCGAGAGGAGTTAATCCTAACCTTTTCCCAGGGTTGGTTTTGCACTGGCCTGGCTCGATGTTTTGCTTCTTGGGCTGTACTTTGTAAACATGGTGCCTTTTTCCAAGGGAAAAGGGCTGCTTTTGTGGAGAGAGCCCCAGACGGTGCGTGTGATGGCTCCAGCCCCGGCCAGCAAAGGCCATTTGAGACCTTGGGTGTTTTCATGGGCTGGGAGCTCTCTGGCACTCTCGGAGATGTTGTTGCATTTTGGGTATTGAAAAAAACGCCGGAGAGCCCTTTGCGAGTTATCATCTGCTTTGAATAAATGGTGTTTATTGTCTTTGTCTCCAGCTCTCCAGCTATTGTCATCGGTGACCTTAATTAGGAGCATATTAAAAATCATGTCTGGTTTGTTACTCACGCGTACAGAATTCAAAAGTAATTATTTACTTTTACTGTTAACTTGCATGTTCCTCCTGGACGCTGCTCTGCAGCCACGAGAGCATCTGGCTGCTCTCTGGAGAGGACAGCCCGTGCTGTCCATGTAGCCTTCAAGGGCAGAAGAGCTGGATGGGAGCTGGGACGAGGGGCCCGAGGGGCACAGAGGTGGGGTGAGAGCTGCAGTGGGTGCTGGAGGACAACCAGAGGGTGACCTGTTGTAAACTGGTGCCTTGGCTTTTCCCACAGCCCTGCCCATTGCTGCTGCCCGTGGCTGGGCCCACACCAGGTCCTGCGTCTCCATTTTGGGTCTAATGCTGCTCTTGTGGCTCCAGAGGGGCTGGGGGCTGCCAAGAGCTCTACCTGCTTCTCCAGAGCAAGGCTGGAAAAATAGTGCTGATGCAATTTCTAGGCTCCTGACCTCACTGCAGTAAAACCCCATGGAGAGCTTGCCCTGAGGTCTGCAGGGTGGGCTTTTTGCCACTTCGGCAATGATGACACTTGTTCTGAGGCAGGATAAGGGGAACCAAATGAGCTGACTCCTCCTGTGTTGCTCAGTCTCTTGGTTTTCATCACAAGCGATGCAATTTGTGAAGCTGCCTCCAGGAAGCACCAGCCTCTGGAGTCGCACAATTGTGTAAAAATCTCAGCTTTTGTTCATTTTCCTATCCCTCATGAAAATGTGAGCTGAAAGCTTCAAGCACAAAGGACCAGCAAGACCTTTTTTTTTATTACTGTTTAAAAAAATCTATGCTGCTAAAGATGAACTTACCTTTGGGGTTTTTTTCAGGGACATTGGCTCATGAATTTTTAATTCTTGAGCTTGGCAGCACTGGTTGAATTAGGAACAGAACAACTGATTTTAATGAGCGTAAGATTAATGCAGATGAGCTTGGTTGAAACCGTGATCCAGCTGAGGAGAGAGGATGGTCTCACTTCACCTACCAGCTCCTTCCTCGGTGGGCTGTTATGTTGCAAGCATTAGCACAGCAGAGCACATTCTCATCTCTGGTTATTACCTGGGGAAGAAACACTCATTAAACTGCCTGGTTCATGCAGGATATTTTGCACATTAACCCTTGGCATTAACTAAACAGTCCTGCAAGATGGACTGGGGCTTTTCAGCGTGCAAGTGGGGAAGAAGGAGGAAGGCGGCTCCAGGGAGACCTTTGAGTCCCTTCCAGTCCCTAAAGGGGCTCCAGGAAAGCTGGAGAGGGACTCTGGATCAGGGAGTGTAGTGATAAGACAAAAAGCCCCTGTATATTATAAATCAAAATTCCTCCCGTTGTTAGTGTCACTTTCAAACAGCAGCATCATGAGACCCGGAGTCTGTTGCCAGCAGCAGCGCCGATAATTCACCTCGTTTGCTGCAAGGCTGAAGGATGAGACACTTTCCCCCTTTGTGGAGCTTCCCACATCACCTCTTTGCTCATGAGGAAGCAAAATCCCTACAAAAATGGGGCTGCCACCGCACCAGGAGAGTGCTGACTGCTGCCTCCAGGTGCGTTTAAAAACCCACCCGGAACCTGCTTCTCCTCCTCAGTGTTTTTCCCAATAATACATTTCCCCCATCTTGAGCTCCTGGTGCTGGTTGGAAGGGATGCCAGGCTCCGTGGGGTGGCTGGTGGGGTACTCCCAGAGCATCCTGTCCTCATCCCGCCCACCTGCTTTATTCCTGCTCGGTTTTGCCCCCCTGCTGACCCCATCACTCCGATATTTCATCCCAAGGGATAAACCCTCCTCTTTGCTGTGTCTCACACCTGTTGTGAGTGTTTCCAGGGATTAAGTTGAGCGTGTCTGTGTTGAGCCCCTGCCGGGGGGGGCCTGGCCAGGAAGGCATCGGCCCTTTCATCACCAGCCCCCAGTCTCAGCCTTTCTTCTTCCTCCACGGGAGACACATTCCTCTGCTGAAATGACAGTGCCAAATTCTGCCCGTGAGACAGAAGGTTGGGCTTGGTTTTTTTTTTTTTTGACTTGTACTGAAAAGCAGCTCCTGCAGTGGAGTTAATCCATCCCGGGCAGGAACAGGGGAGAAGGAGCTGCAAATGCTGCTGTGTCCCAGCGTCTGCCCCGGCTCAGGGGGCACCAACCACCCAAAGACACTCCTCGAAAAAAGAAAATCTGCAGTATCTTTCTTCTCCCTTTAGCACATCAACTCCCTTTATTTTTTTCCTGGGCTCAGCTTAAAGTTTGTTTGGGTTTTTCTTTGAATTTTTGTGGGGTTTTTATTGCCGGGACGGGGACACTGGGGTGGAACATCTGATCACTGGGATAAACATGTCCCAAAATACAGGGTTTGCACATCCTGTTTTTAAAGCTGGTCTTGCAAAATGTTCAAAAGCTTTTCTATTTAGCCAGCATTTCGGTGACTGTAAATGGCTTAAACTTTTCCCAGCTATTGTTAGTGGCAGTATCTATAACTCGGTGGCTGTGATATTGAACATTCAAAATAAGGAAGAACAAATAAATACGTGAAGTAAAACACAATGGCTCAGCTACATTCCCCAGTGTTATGCCGGGAAAAACTACTGACTACAGGGCCCAGGAGCTCCTGTGGTTATTTCAGGGGGAACAGGTTGCAAATAAGCCAGGAAAACTTGTACTCTGGGACTTTATCCTCTCGGGACAAGGCACTGGCCTGGGATGCGGGACTTGGTGAGTTTTGTGTCTTCACAGCTTCAGGGACATGCTCCAAACGCCTGGTCAGGACCCTGCTCCCCACTGAAATCACTGGAAAAAGTCCCAGTGCTGAGATGGAGCCAGTGTCCCTGAGGGTCGCCAGGTCAGGATGCTCATGGCATCTTGCTGACGGCGGGATGGGAGCAGCTCAAACAGCCCCAGGGGGCTCCCCAGGGACACCCCAGCACCACAGGGGCACCCCAGCACCCCAATTGTTCTGTCCAACACTCACAATTGTTCTGTCCAACACTCACACCCCAACACTCACAATTGTTCTGTCTTTTGAGGTGCTCCACCTGGAGCCCTGCTAGAGAAGAGCAGTTTATCCATGCTTCCTCCTGAGGCTTCCTAAACAAACAACACACACACTTATTTTAAAAGTTCAAGAAGAAAGTTTAAAAGTTAGAGAAGTTAGAATGTCTCATTACAGAGGAAAAGCCGTGGTCCTGCTTTGGTCTGGCTGCACGTGGCAGAGCCCTCCCCGTCTCTCGCAGAAGGGCTCCTCTCTCCTGGAGTTTTCGTCATGCAAAAAAGATTTCAGGAGGGTCTGCTGGAGCCTCTCCCACCGTGTGCAGTTGCACGGCAGTGAGAGTCATTACTGGCTGCAGTTGCAGATTTTTTCCATTATTAGGGACGATGGGTGCGCACGTTCAGGCTCCCCCCTCCCCTGCACAGGCTCCAGCTGGCCCCGTCCTTGGGTGTGGGGAGGGAGCAGCCCCGGTGCTGGGGCAGCCCAGGAGCAAAGGGAGTCCCTAAAAATCAGTCCCAGCCAGATTGCCAGCTTTCCCTGGGGAGAAAATGTATCTCTGAGGCGTCAAAAAGCCACCTTGTGACCTATAACTTCAGCAGATTTCATCTGAGGAAATATGAAAGAAGACATAAAGGCATTGCAGTTCTATGTGTAATTTTTTAGACCTCGTTTCTAATATATGCAAATTTTTTAGACCTGGTTTCTAAAAAAGCAGCGAGGTCCGAGGCAAACGCTGGGCAGCATCAGAGGGAGCAGCCTGGAGATGGGTTTTCTTCATTCTTCACTAAGGGGACAAAAATGTGTGTGGTGTGTTGACAATTAGTGAGGCTTGAATTATGAATTTCTGTTGAAATTGGAGGGTTTTCTTGGGAGAAATCCCCCTGGCTCTGCTGGAGGGAGGGATGGGGTGGCTGAGCTGGGGCAGAGGGGCTGTAGAGAGCACAGACCTGCTGCTGTTGGCACCCTTTGACATCCCTGGAACTCTTTGCTTTGAATCATTACTTATTTCTTTTTATACCCATCTTCCAGCAGAATTAAGGGCAGTAATGGGAAGAGCCCCATAACACAGCTTGCACAGGCTTAAAATGCTTTATGCTCATTGCAGTTCTCATCCTGACAGCACCTTTGGGAAAGGAGACAACATTCAAATGTCCCATTTGCAGCACGGCAGAAGAAGGAATCCTTAGTAGTGCTGTCTCTGGAGAAAAAAATATGAATATATGCAAGTTGCACATATCCAGTCTCATTACAGTGAGCTCAAGAAGGTGCAATTATTCTTAGTTTTATGTTCGTATGTGATTTAGAGTGACTAATTGATGACAAGTCCTCCCTTCTAATTGTATGCAAAAGGAGTGATTTCAAGGCAAAATAATTGTGGCTGCTGCCAAAGGGAACAGGAGATAAAAGCAACTCCTATTACCTCCAAATGGCCCCACATGGATTCCTTGTCCATAGCAACAGACACGGTTTGTACTGGAATAACACATGGACTATGTATTTAATCTTTCACCCAAGGATCTAAAATAGCTTTCGGGTGAGCCCTTAGGGGAAGGATCCCCACGATTAGCCCCGACATCTGGGGCTTTTGGAGACCTGATTCCCAAATATCAGCTTCCCTTCTGTGCTCACAGCCCCTGCCAGCGAGCCAAGAGACCCACTGAGGTAACCAGTGCTGTGGGTACCACCACCAGAGTCCTGGCAGCACCTGGGTACGATGCCTTGGGCTTTTCCCATCTCTACACCAAAAATCCTTGGATGGGGACAGCAGCACTTGGCCAGGCTGTCACACAGCATGATGTCCCTGCAGGGACTGGGGTCTGCAACCACACCAAAAATCCTTGGATGGGGACAGCAGCACGTGGCCAGGCTGTCACACGGCGTGATGTCCCTGCAGGGACTGGGAGACTGAGGGGTCTGCAACCATCAAAGCACCTCACAGCCCAAAAAACACAGGCAAAGCCTCCTCAGCCACATTGTCCCCTGGTGTCCTCGGCATGTCCCCAGCCTGGCCAGGGCTGGTGCTGCACTGCTGGCCTGGCTGGGCAGGGATGGCCAGGGAAGGAGGGGTGGTTTTTTGCCTTTTCACATTCTCAGGTTGTGACTCGGTTGTTACCAACCATCGTTACCTTCCCATCTCTGGCAGATCAAGAGAGGACCACTGCCTCAGTTCTGTGTCACCAAGGAGAGCTTAAATATTGTGATTAAAATATTCCAGTCTCGCATGGGCTACTCAGACATGCAGGAAGAAACCTCTGCAATTAGATTCCCCATGTGCCAACAGGAGGGCACAAGTTCCTCCTTTTTTTTTTTTCTTTTTTTTCCATGACTATATTCTTCTGTGATTTTAGAGCAGCAGGGGGTGAAAAAAAAGCCTGTTTGATTTTCTTCATTATGCTGAGCCTGGTTTTACTTTCTGATTGCCAAAGCATGATAAATGGAACAGAGATTACCTAGAGATTTTCAAAGATTTGCTTTCAAATTTTATTTTTCCTGAGCCTCGTTAGGCTTGCAGGTTTTATCCACACTTTGTTCTTACAAACAGTTCTTACAGTGTTGCCGTATATTAATAGCCGTATTTTTTTTTCATTTGAAATTAAAACCAGATAGATGTTTCTCATGCTTTGCTTTCAAATCCTATTTTAAAAAATATTGATCATGTGTGTGTTGTTTCTCTTTTCCTCTGACCCTGCTGGCTCTGGAAAGGACAGTCACAACAAAATGCTTTCAGTCCTGGGTCTCTGTGAATGACTGAGAGCAGTTCTGTGAGTTCAGGGACAGATTTTAGAAGGTATAATGTATAGATAAAAGAAAAATGGGGTTTCCAACAGAGAGACAGGCAAGAAAAATAAGATTTAAAAGCAGAACCTCTACAATTAGCAGGTACAGAGCAGCTTAGACACGGTGAGACAGCCCCCCGTGTGCCTGGGGGCACCTTTCAGGACCTAAATGCTACTGACAGATCTTTTCCTCCACAACTTCAGGAGAAATGGCCAAAACTCATCTCATGGCTGAGACCCCCCCGGCACAGCCTGTCTGCTGCTGTCTAGGAGAGGTCTGGAGGAGGGTGACAGGGGCTGGGCATGAGGACAACGTGGGGGACACAGACAAAAGCCACCCAAACATACCTGATGGTGTTCCTTCTGCTGGAGCCGAGAGAACTGAGCCACCTTCTGGGGTTTCTAGGTGTGCAGCTTCTGCTTTCTGTGCCACGAGCCCACAGAGGTCTCGGGGCAGAAGATGTGATGAAAAGGTCTCCTTGTGCCACCTACTCAGTGTGGGGAACAGCTTCCTGCCGCGCATCGGGGTGGTGTGATGGTGCAGGAGCTGGCTGTGTCCTCCGAGGTCCTGGGGAAGGTGCTGGAGATAAAAGACAAGTTCCTCTGGTGATGCCCAGCCTTGTTATCACAGGGATGGGAAACAGGGGTGCACAGGGCAGGGTGAGGACAGGGCATCCCTAGGGTGGCACCGACCCCAGCCACGCTGGGACCACCGTGACCCAGTGCAAAGGCAAAGCTCCTTGTGCTTGGCCCGGTCTCCAAGGCTCAGGGTGGTCCTGCTGACATTCTCCTCCAGACCTGACCCCAGGAGCTTTGCTTCAACTGGAAAGTGGCTCATTTGGAAGAGTTTCCTGCAGTTCCTCCAGATGCACTCAACAAGCTCTAATAATAACTGACTGCCTTTCTATTTATAACTGAGAAGACCAGCGAGGAGCTCGGCTGGGGCCACTGCACCCCAGTGCTCCCACACCTGCCACGGGTCCCCCCTCTGCCATCGGGGTATTGGTCCCCACTGTCCCCCCCGGCCCTGGCAGCCCTGCCATCCTGCACGGAAAAGGGCATTTCCCAGGGCTCTCTCCTTTGGATACGGGCACATTCACTTTGTTTTCGCTTGTTGACAAGGGGATATTTTCCTTTTAAAAACTGGGAATGTTTTTGTAGCGGCTCCTGCCCTGCTTTGTAAAACAAACATTTCCGAAGCGCCTGGTGTTTGGGGTGATGTTGTTACTGGAACGTCAGTGTGAGGATCAGAGGATGTATTTCTTAGTGCAGCCTGGGGATTCTGTGCCTGGTCGGATGGGACGCCGAGGACGGATGGATGGACCCTTTCGGCCGAGCCAGCTGGACGTGGCCTGCCTGGGGGCTGAGCTGGAAATGCATTTGGGTTTAGATTAAGGCCATGTAGCCCAAGGAAGCTCTCGCCCAGCCCAGAGCAGGAGGGGAGCATCTCCTCCAGTTTGGTGGGCCAGCTCAAACTGAGGCCGGGCTCAGGCTGAAGCTGCCTTTGCTGGTCCCAGTCTCAGAGGGAATGGGGGTTTGCAGCCAGTTCTGCTTCTGCCCCCAGCGCTGCCTCTGCTCCCCATCCTGACAGCATCAAACCCTGTGACTGCCCTGCTGGGAGAGGCTGGAGAGAGTTTTTCCTCTGATACAGCCTCTCTGCTTCACGCAGGATGCCAGATTTGATGAAAATGCTCTGATCTCTTCTGACAAATCCTCTGTTCCTAAGTAGATAATAACCAGAAAATCTTCCTAAATCAATCCTGGTTTCGGATCTGTGCCCACACTTGTTATTCCTTTCCTACCAATTAACTGCTCCTTCTTGCCCTGGATCGGGGGCCTCTTCAGCCCCCAGAAGGATAAAGGGGGCACTGATTTATGGCTGCTGAAGTCAGCGTGGGACCGGGTGGAGTTTTACAACTGCAAAAAAATGACAGTCTGATTTGGCAACGTTAATGCCCAAGTGACCAGAAACACTCTCCTGGGCTGAGCAGGGATTAGAGGTTGCAGATAGCTCTAATCCCAAACTGCAGCGGGAAGGGCTGGGATGCCTTTTCATCACATCGCTGGTGCAATGAAGCTGCTGCATGGATCTGACCTGGAGGAGAGAAGATGAATATATTAGAATAATATCCATTTACTTTTCCTCTCTCTGATATACTTGCTACTGAGACCCCCACCTTGGCAAAGGGGGGGTCTTAGGCTCCATTCCCCCCAGACTTGGCCAAGGCCGGGTGCTGCTGGCGAGGTCTGTGCAGGCAGTGAACAACCCAAACTTCTTTGGGACGGTTCATGGTGGACGTGCTGGAGAAGTGCAGGTCCCTGCTGGTGGTGGTTGCTGCATTCCTGTGGACACCAGCCACCTCTGCAGCATCTCTGGGCCAGCTTTTTGACCTCCTCCTTCCATCTGCAAGCCCTCGGTGTGTGTCCATAGCCCTTGGGCTGCAGAACTGGAGCTTTCCCTTGGATGGACGCCCTGCTCAGAAAATTGGAAATATTCTGGTGAAAGATTCTGCTGTTCTAATTTTTCCATAAGAAAGGAGAAACCCTGAGCAGCTTCTTTTTTTTTTTTTTTTTTTTTTTTTGAGGGACACAGCATTACCTGGTGAGTTCTCCTCAGGTTCAGCCCAATCCTCTTCACCTCCCGTGTTTCTGCCTCTGGAGCCTGTGGTCCCACAAGGTGAGGGCTCCTCCCTTGGGACACAACCCACGGCCCCAGGGTGAGGGTCTCACCCCCTCCTGCCTGGGAAATTAAGGTATAAATTGGTCTTGCACCGGAGCCCTAAATCTCTTCCAGGCTGTGCAGGACTCAGTCCTTCATTACCCCCATTTCCCATTAACGCTCTCTCTAATACAATACGGGGTGGGAGATGAACTACTTTGGGGTGAGGGAAGTGTTTGAGAGAAAAGGAGACCCCCGAACCCTCAGGCTGGGGGTGCTGTGTCTGCCCGATGGGCTGGGGTGACACCTGGGGCCAGGAGCAGCCCCCAGCAGCTCACTGCAACCACCTTGAACATGGATTTTTTCCCCCAGCCCGTTCTCAGGCCCAGGTCCCCGTGCCCCCAGCAGGGATTTTGCTCACACCAGGGCTGTTTTGCTCCAGCTCAGAGCATGGCAACCTCGGGGGGGGGCTCAGTCCCAACGGCCCCCTCCTGTCCGACTCACCTCATCCTGCAAAGTGTCACCGAAGGGTCACCTCCACTCCAGGGCTCGGGCACAGAGGACAAGGGGTGCCACGGGGCAGCACTGATGGAGAGGGACGGGGGGCACGGCTGCCCTTAGCCCCCCTCCTCGGCTGGTCCAGCACCTTGAGAGACGGGAGCAGGGGAGCAAAAAAAAAAAAAAAAGGAGAAAAAGGAGAAAATCCTTGTGCTGCCTGGTCGCTGGGGAAGGTGGGGGTGTCCCGGGGGTGTCCCGGGGGTGTCCGGGGTGTGCAGCGCTGCGGTGTCACCAGGAGGTGGCACAGCACGAATGGAGATGCTGCTGGGACCCGCCGAGCCCCCCCCACCTCCCCCGAGTGGAGCGCAGTGATTCATTAGAGTAGTTCCAGGAAAAAGAAGAAAAGTCTCGCATCTTCTTTCTCGGAAACCCATTGTGCAAAATCCTATCACATGGGGGGGAAAAAAAAAAAAAAGGCAAAAAGCACAAACCCCACATTTTGTTTGGAGAGAAGGAAAAAATGAGCATATTTTCCCCCTGCTTTGAAAACACGCAGCTGTCCGGACATCCACGGTCTCTCTGGTGTCCCCACGGCCTTCCTGCATGAGCAGAGCCTCCACTGACTCCTGCTCCTCTGCCTGATGCTCTCAGCTGCTGCTCTGATAGCCCACTTAAGCTTAATTTATGGCTTATATCATATTAATAGCAGCTTGCAGAGGATTTTCCTGCAAAAGCTGCCCCAGGTCTGCAGGTCCCCAGGGCTGAGCGAGGGCAGCTCGTGGCCCCTGAGCCTCCCACCTCCAGGTCTCGATCTGCTGAGTCCCAGGTGGCATTTTCCCCATTTAGCCCATCTTCCCTTGTGGGAGCATTCTTTAGGCACCTGTTTCTGAGGTAACAACTGGAAATGGCAAACGAGTATTTTTTTCTAAATGCTGGCAATTCTCCCTTTCCAGCAAAGGCAGAACAGAGGATGTAGAGTCAGGAGATGAGCCATCAGAGACCAGAGGAAAGGTTTCAATGAAACGCTGACCCACAGTGTTTCTGGAAGAAACGTTGCACTTCGACAAGATTACTGTCAATATTTCGCTTGAATGGGTGATTTTGAAATACTTTGCTGTTGTTTGGAAACCCTACTCCAGTTTGTAACCAAAAATAGAGGTTCTTTCTTCTCAGAAAAGAGTCCCTTCTCTCTCAGTTTTCCCCTCTTGGGTTTGCATGTTGAAAGTTAAATGAAACAGTCAACAGTGGCTTAATGGGGTCCCAAGAGAATGGGGACCAAGCATCTCCTCTGGCCCCTTGTTGGGACCCTCTGAGCGTTGGAGCACGAGGACAGGGCCAGGGGCTGCTTCCCTGCTCTCTGCCTCAGGGGTCCCCAAGCCTGGGGGGCTGTAGCAGCTCCCCACAGGGGGCTTTTTTCTCTTGCAGGAATTTGTCCAGGTGCTTTCTAAAGCCAGCTCAGCTTTCAGAGCATCCTCCTGAATGCAGCCAACTTCACATCATGCCCTCCAATCCCAGGCTGGAAGAGCCAGTACAGGACACCCCCTTGGAGGGCACAGGGGGGGACACAGGGAGCTGCTGCTCTCCGTCCCTCCTGCTCAGAGAGTCCTCATCTGCTTCCCCCTGTAAAGTCTCAGGGCAGTAGAAGGATGTTCTGCAAGTGCAAGGTCTCAGATGTAGAAGATGTTGTGCAATTATTTACTCACCGGAGCCTGTTTCTCCCTCTTCAGCCCCTTGTGAGAGGCAATCACAATCCCCCTGTGGGATGCGGTGTGGCCCTGCTCCAGACTGTTGGCAGGAGTCTTCTGTCCTGTCCTGAGAGGGGAAAAAACACAGAGCTTTCAAGGCCAGCTATTTGTCAAATTAAAGCAAAAAAAAAAAATAAAATTAAAAAATCGTGCTTGTTTTTGTTGTTCTTTCTGAATTCCTACTCAGCATCCTGAAAACCCTTTAGAGGGTTTGTATTTAGCACATGAAATGAATTTCTCACAGTGAGGCCAAAGACAACCCAGGTGCGTGGGTGGAGGAAGCCGTGGCCCACGCCAGCAGCCAGCGCCAGCACGTTGATGTCCTCAACTGTCCTCAAACCCTCCTCACGTCTGAGGGCACTGGCTTTAAAGCCAAATATATGCTGGTGGGACTGGGAATACAGGGAATATTTCCACTGCAGCCCAGTGCAGACCTTGCCTCTTAGTCCACCTGTGGACACAGCACTTAGATATCTGAAGAAACCTAAAAAAGATCATTTACAACTCAATTCTGACAGTACTAGCTCCCTTCATGGTGGGAATCGCTGCTATGAATTACCTCCTCAGAGAGCTGCTGAGCCTGATGTGTGGTTGTTGGAGCTGGGATCCCACCAGGGCCTGGGGAAGGTGCAGCTGGGCAAGAATAACTTCCTTGGATGGGAAGGAAGATGTCTTAGGGCATCTTGGCAGGTTCTGTGGTTGGAGGAGCTGATGGCTGGGCTGGCTCGTGCCTCTCAAGGCGAGAAGACTGCTGCAAAGAGGGAAGTTGCCCAAAGCGAGGGTCAGGCTGGTGTGGCCACCTGCAAGAGAGTGGATTATTTATAGACATTATGGGTTCCTGTATCTGCACACGTTTACCTGGGAGAGACAAGGTGGCTGAGGGTAGTGACAATTCTTCTGGCAAACCCATGATGTTTTACTGCCACAATGACACAGAAGGACCCATTCCAGCATGCCCCAAATCCATGGGAAGGATTTGCCTTTGACATCTGGGCTCCCACCGACATCCATCAACCATCTATGACCCAACTCAAGACCTCCCCAGGGACATTAATGACTGGACTAGAGGACTTCTGGTGTTTTGAAATAGGCAAAATTCATTCTGAAGTGCACAAGACCCTGCAGGAGGGATGTATTCAGTCCTTGTGCTGGTGGCTTCCCCCGTGACCACAGACACACAGGTGTGTTTCGTTCAGCTGCTGCACAGCCCGTGTCCTTCCTCCCCCGTCCACAAAACACCATCAGATGTCTGTGCCGGGACGAAGATGCACAGGGACAAACTGGATACCTCCATCGTGCCTAGAACATAAGTTCGTGAACTTCTGTTATCACTCAGGCATGATCTAATTGAAACATCATGACTTATACAATCACCTCCCTCTCTGTCCCCCGCTTTCACTCTTTTAAAAAAAACTTTTCCTGCTTTTTCCAGCTGGACAAGCTATCTTTCTGCCTGCTTTGAAGTAAATATTTTGTTGGGTTTGGCTGCTGCCACAGCCACACATAGTCTTCTGCCTGATATTTTATCCATCTGCTGCTAAAGGACTAGAGAACAGCTGAGAGTCTCCAAAGGGTTTTGAGGTGCTGAGTAGAGCTAAGGAGCACCAAGGCAAGAGAAGAATAGTCTTCTCAGCTTTCACGTGCATAGTAATTCAGCTGAAATGCCTTAAAAATTAAATACTCTGGGAGATGTTTGTTACAACACCCTGGTACTCACAGGCTGGCTCCCCTCAGCTGAGGACTGACACCCCCCCGAGGTTCATGCCGAGGTGCAGTCCAGCTCCCATTTCCTCTTCTGTCTCCAGCGAGTGGAAAAAGAGAATTGGACTCCCACGCCGTCGAGGTTGCCAACATCTGCCTTGCCTCATTTCTTCTGCTTGAAGAACATCTGGCTCTGCTCTGGGACAGCCACGTGTGGCCAGTTGTGTTGCAGGGGAAGGGGTTGTGCTCGCTGGGATAAAGGCTCTGGTGGCACCTGCCCGGCTGGAGATGCTCGCTGCCCTCACGGCCTGGGAGATGGTGTGTTCATGGTGCTGCCCTTCCAGGGCAGAAACAAATAACTTTCTGTTTGATGCTGGTCCTGTTTCCTGTTCTTTTTTCCCCTGGATTGCTCTGAAGAAAGGATGTTTTTTTGTCCGGTTGAACTCCGAGGTGGGGAGGTGCCTGCCCAGGAGAAAGCACACGTGGCCGTGGCACCGCTGTGTGAGGAGGATACAGGATACAGGAGGGGCTGCACAGGGCTGGGGTACGCTGCCTGTACCCCTCGGGGTGTCTGCAGGAAGGACACCATTGCTCAGCTTTAACCTCCTACTCCACAGAAATTTGTCTTGTAGCTGTTTTGAATCTTGCATTGCTGCTTTTTATGAAGTTCCTTGAAATTCTCAGAAAAAGTACTTTTTTTTGTGGTTGTTGCTTACTTGCACTTAAGGAGAGTTGCTGAACTAGCATTTGAATGGGACAACGTTCCTCTCCTTGTCACAGCTGGAGAGGACAAGGAGACCTGGAGAGCTCTGTCATTCCTGTCCAGACATTTTTGAAATACCCCTTTGGTCCCCAAGACCTTTCAGGGTGAAATACTGTCCCTGAGCTCCCAAACCTTGAGCACGCATGTGCCTTGCTCCCTTCATCCCCAGCGCTCAAAAACTACTGGGGGGCACCATTTTTCTCACCTGATCATGGGCTGCCCTTCGCTGTGGCTCCGGGATGCCCGTTTGGGGCACGGTGCTTGGGGACCGGCGCTGGAGGCAGCTGGTGGTGAATGGCCCTTTGTGCGCTCTGTTGCTTTGCTGCATAAAGAGAGCATTATTAAATGTAGTAAATAAGAATTTCCCTGTTAATAAAGACTAAATTATTGCATGAGCTTCTGTGGGGAATGTGCAGTGTCTGCAGCAGGAGGTTGGGTGATGGCTGCACCCCATGGCACGGGCAACACGCTCTGCTTCAGGTTTAGCAGCAAAGACAGCGGGCACGTGGAGGGCTCGTGTCATGCTGGAAAAAAAGGGAATAACCAAAATGCTCGGCCAGTTCTGGAGCTGGTTTGCTTGCAGGGTGCATCCCATTCTGTCCCTGCACTCAAAGAGCAGGTAGAGCCACTGCAGCTGCCGGGGACAGTGTTTGCCCCCAGCCCTTCAGCTCGGGGCAGGGAAAGGAGAGAGACGGAGGCGACCGCTGAAGAGAATATTTAAGAAGCTGGTTCATTTCCAGGAAATCTCTCTCTTGTTCTTTTTCTTTTCAATGGAAAAGCTAAGTCCTCATGAACTTTTTGAGAACTTTTGTTCATTCCCTCTTGCCAGCTAAGCTCCGCTTTGTGCCGGGGACAGAACCCCTTTCTCCAAGTGCTGGCCATGGGCCAGGACCTGGAAATCTCAGCTGTGGGCTGGCAATGCCACCAGCCCCATTCCCCTTCCCTCTGGGCTGATACAAAGCCCCATCTCCAACCAGCTTGGCTTTGGGGGACTCTCTGTGAGTCTTCCTTTCTCCTCCGTGTGCAGGAGACGATGGAGCCAACACTGCTTGCTTCCTCTTCCCCTGCAATGGAAAGCCCTAGATATCACTGAGAATAGTCCATCAAACCTGTGGTAGCTGAGGGTGAAGTGGGTTGGTGGCAGTTGCTTAGAGGAAACAACTGTGCAAGTGGTGTTGGAAGGAACAGCCAAGGCAGGAGATGCTCTTCACCCCAGAGAAGGAAATGCAAATGCCACAGGAAGGTTTCACCCCTCAGCCCTGCTCTCTGCTTTTGTGCCTTCCCTGTAGACTCCTCGTCCCCCCTCCAGCTCCCAGAGATGCTCTCTCTGGGACAGAATTTTTTTGCTGGGGCTTTTATTACTGTTTGTGTCTTTGAATCATTCAAAGACCTTCAAAGGGACCCGGTCCCCTCGTGCTGTGTCCTAAAAAAGAGATTTCCTGGTTAAAGAAGCCAGAGTGTGTGTAAGAGCAGCGATGGGGAGGGAAGCCAGGGGATTTACAGGTCCACTCAAACCAACAGCCACCACCGCAGAGCCCCCCCCCACCAGCAGCATCTCCAGAGGCACAAACCACAAAATGCTGATGAAAAAAAACAACACAGCAGGAATGGGTGGGCACAAACCACAAAATGCTGATGAAAAAAACCAAAACCAGCAGGAATGGGTCATATAAACTGTCATTGCCCCCCCCCACCAGCAGCATCTCCAGAGGCACAAACCACAAAATGCTGATGAAAAAAAACAACACAGCAGGAATGGGTGATATAAACTGTCATTACATCTGGAGGCTCAGGGCTTGAGTTCTCCACCACCACCGAGACCCCCAGGGAGATAAACAAAACTCGTCCCTTTCACCGAGCCCCCGTGAGTGAAGGAACAGGTGACCAAAACGTTTGGTGATTTCACTTACCCGTTTCCCGGGGGTGGGGAGTAAAAACAGAGCCATTGTGCATCCCCCCCCCCAGCAGCATCTCCAGAGGCACAAACCACAAAATGCTGATGAAAAAAACCAAAACCAGCAGGAATGGGTCATATAAACTGTCATTACATCTGGAGGCTCACAGCTCGAGCTCTCCACCACCACCAAGACCCCCAGGGAGCTAAACAAAACTCGTCCCTTTCACCGAGCCCCCGTGAGTGAAGGAACAGGTGACCAAAACGTTTGGTGATTTCACTTACCCGTTTCCCGGGGGTGGGGAGTAAAAACAGAGCCATTGTGCAACCAGAAGGGAAACAATCACGATCCCTCTAAATCTGTGTCCTCCAACTGGCAAAATATGTTTTGGAGCCGAGCAGGGACTGTACACAAACAGTGATTGCAACACCGCCGCTGCTGCAGGTTATATAAAGAGAATTGGACTTAATATTTTCTGTGAGAGTTTTAACCTTTGCAAATGAGCTGGGCACAGAGATACCGGGTGCCAGAGTCTGTCAGGAGGAAAATCATAGAATAGTTTGGGTTGGAAGGGACCTTTAGAGGTCATCCAGTCCAACTCCCCAGCCGTGAGCAGGGACGTCTTCAACTCGATCAGGTTGCTCAGAGTCCCATCCAACCTGGCCTTGAATGTTTCCAGGGATGGATCACCTATCACCTCTCTGGGGAACCTGGGCCAGTATTTTACCATCCTCATTGTAAAAAAACCCACCATGGGCAACCTGGGCCAGTATTTCACCATCCTCATTTTAAAAAAACCCCACCGTATCTTCCTTATATCTATGTTAAATCTTCCCTGTTTCAGTTTAAAGCCATCACTCTTTGTCTTGTTGCAACAGGACCCACTAAGAGGTCTGTCCCCATTTTCCCCCTAAGTCCCCTTTAGGCACTGCAAGGCTGCAATAAGGTCTTCCCAGAGCCTTCTCTCCTCCAGGCTGAACACCCCAGGCTGGTTTCCAGAGGGAGGAGTGACAACCACTGGTCCCAGCGTGGAGGGAGGGCAGGGGTGAGCGTGTTTGCCAAACCAGGCTGACAGAGATAGTAAACATGAGTGACCACAACTGCCTGGCCAGCAGCCCTGGGCTCTCTGCAGCCACTCCAGCCCCAGGGGAAGGAGTTTGAGCTGCTCAGCTGTTCCTGACAGTCCACAGCAATGATGACATGTGAGGGTGTAACCACGGTTTCTATAGAGATATTTATTGGAAGGGTATAAAAATAGAATGGGGATTTCAATAAGATGTATTTAAACGCGTCGTTGGCAAATAGTCCCACACGTTGGTGGGAGAGGAGCCCAGAAGGTTGGCAGTGTGTCCAATTCCCTGGTGCACCCAGATCCACCCAGCAAAGCAGAGCCTTGATCCCCAGAGATGGGTTATGACCCTTCTTTCTGCAGACTTTCCTGTCCCTCTGCTGCACGCTGCTCCGCTTGACGCTGCAGGCACTAGTTCATCAACCAGCCACTGGAAATGCAACTTGGGGTAGGACTTTGAGTAGACACCTGCAGAGTCCAGGTGAAATGTCTTCTGCATTGGAGAGGAGCCCTCAGCCGATAGTCACTGGAAAGGCAGCGCCTGCTCCTCCTCCTCGTGGTGGCCTGATAATGGCAGTAAATACGTGCAGGGTCACACCAGTCAGCTTAACACTGAGCAGTGTGTAAATGAGCATCTTTGGAGCTTCAGCAGTCCTGCTGCTGAAGTTGTTTCCATTCAAAAACCCCATCCAAAGTCAGATCAAAATTATCCTTTTCCTGTTCTCGGGAGAGTTCCAAAAACACCTGAAATGGGCAAGATAAAACTGATTATTCCTCTGACTCTCACTAGACACTTGGATGCTCCTGTACAGGAGGAGCAGCCCTGCAGCCCCTCTGGGAGGTGTGTGAAGTAGCTTTCTACCAAGGGCATCCGTGCCTTGGATGTGCTGGGTGCCTGGCTCCGGTGAGTAGAGTCAGGCAGCAACGCTTTTCCTTGGATTGTTCCCACCATGCTAAATCCCAGCAGTGAAAAAAAAACAATTTTCCACCACTTTCCCAGCAGAGGACTCCTCGCCACCACCCCCAGGCAGCAGCCCTCTGCCCTGCACTGCCCGGGGTCTCACTGCAGCTTTGGGCCCTGCTTATGCCTTTACAGCGTGTCCAGCCTTGAAATCATCTGCCTGAGCCAAAGTATTCAAAGAGAAGCTGTACTCCTCCAGGCTGAAGCTTCGTTTGGCTGTGGAGAAAGGGAAAGAGAGTTAAAAACTAGCAGCCTGTGTTCCCCCTTTTCAAAAAGTCATCTTGTCTCGCTCTTACCTTCCTCCAGCTTGGAGAAAGACTGAGACAGGGGCAGTGCATCTTCCATTGGGACCTTGTAGACGAGCAAAGAGGGGAATCTTGAAGAAAAAGAAGAAAAGGTGATTCTTGCTCTGTATTGAGGTTCTGGAATCAAAACTTTATGTCATGCTATTAGCCGGATTAATGGGCATTTTGCTGCAGGGATCCCAGCAGGGCTGGATGTGGTGACATTATCAGATCAGATCCCCACACAGGGACTCTGAGCTGTTCGTCCCTCTCCAGCTGAGATCCCATGTCTGGCCATCACACTGGGCACATTTTTAGGGATGAGGTAGTGTGGAAACTTCTGTTCATCCCATGTCTTATAGTTACCTCTCCTGACGGGCTGCACTTGGGAAAATCCTCAAAATCTCTGCATGGAGAAGATCAGTGAGCTCCGGATCCTTGACCTTAATTTCCAGTAGATAGCCTTTGCCAAACTTGTTCTTCAGGTACTGAATGGAGCCAATGCACCTGCAGGGGAGGGAGGGAAAAATAATAATAATAAAAAAAAGATGACAATTTTCTGGTCTTTTTTTTCAAACAGCCTCGAAGCTGCAGAGCATTCACTATTCTGTTGGGAAAGGAAACAAATGAAAAAGGAACATTTTTGTTATTCCCAACTCAGTACTCTCATTAAGAATTCCCCAAATGATATGAAAAAGGAACTTTCTTCCTGTTGCTCTTGACTCCTGCTTGTTGTCATTAAACATTTATTATGTTATTAAAACTTAAGTGAATATTTGAAGCAAAGTGTACTGAATAAGCCACAAATTCTTTTCTAAACCCATCATTAGTGTCAAGAGCATTATAAATCCATTCCACCCTGCCCGTGTCAGCTGAGCAGGCAGTATTAGGCACCCTTTCTTGTAGGGCCAAACTATAACATTAGAGATTTTAGAAATGCTTCCTAAATATAACATACTTAAAAGGACATTAGTGGTAAATTTATCCCTACTAAATGCACTCAGGCAAATTGCAGATTTTCTTAACCCACTCACTTTAATCATGGCATTTAGCACAAAATCACTTTTGCAGCTCCATTTCCTGAGTTTCTTTCAAGGTTGCCTCTGGCTCAGTAAATTTTGATTTTCTGGTCCCCTCCCCGCACCCCAGGACTAGGGGATAAAACATTGACCGACCCCCGGAGAGACCCTCCGTCAAAGTTAGAAGTAGCTCAAAATATTTTTTATTAATATATTAGTTATTAGCATAATGCATTCTGTTAAAACCTTGATTTCTAACAATGCTTTCAAAAAAATTATAGCTTAGCTGAGGTGCAAGGTTTTCATTTGGGCTTTTATCATGGCTCTATTCCTTTTCCCCAGGCACCTCCTACCTGCCCAGCAGTTGGTGTCGTCTCCCCAGCAATCATTCTGATGGCTGTGCTTTTCCCAGCTCCGTTGGGCCCCAGAAGTCCTAATACTTCTCCTGGAATCAATATATACAATTTCTTAATAGTACTTCCCATTCAACAAACATACCAGGCACAGTCCCATAAAATAAAAATAAATAAATAAAAGAGAGCATGCTGGTATCAAAAACCATATGAAAACAAACAGTATAAATATATGCTCTGAGAGCCCATAACGTTTGAGCTGTAACTGATGCTGCGAGTCTGAGGATTGCCCCCAGGTGTCCCAAAAGCTACTGCTGATGTGGACCCTGCAGAGAGTAGGCTGTGTTGTTGTGGACAACAGAGCGTCAAAGGTAAATAATAGGATGCATCCACATCACGTTACTCATTCAAAAGCCACTGCTGATGTGGACCCTGCAGAGAGGAGGCTGTGTTGTTCTGGATAACAGTGTCAAAGGTAAATAATAGGATGCATCCACATCACGTTACTCATTAACACACCAACCACAGACTGAATAGAGTTTATCTTCTTCCAAATATTTCTGGTCGGTCTGCAGGAGAGGCACATCTGTGCTGCAATGGGGCAGCAGGCACCGAAATGCTGGAAAAACCGCGGGGCAGCAGGCACCGAAATGCTGGAAAAACTGCTCCAAGAAATGGTCTTCCATGGGAACACGCTGCAAACAGACACACAGGCACAGCACGGCAGGAGGATGGGGCAGGGACTGGGCTCAGGGGCAGGAACCTGTATTTTGCCGTCGCTCTCTGAATAGATTTTTGTCTTCCAGATGATCTCACTGAATCCAGGTGCATAAAAATTTGAATTTAGCACGTGCTAATGACCTCTAGACTTCCTTAAGGAAGCTGTGAAGTCACACCTGTGGTCACTTGGTCACTTTTTCACCCAGCAGAAGCAAGGTGTAAGCCAGCCTGTGCCACCCGAGTGCATTTCCACAGCTGAGATGGGATTTGGGTCCCAGCGAAAGCAGGTTTCCAGTTTGTCCTTCATTTTAACATTTACACAGAGTCATCTCAACAAGCTGACACACCGCTGGAGTTTCAGCTTCACACCCAGGAAATCACTTTTTCACCCAGCAGAAGCAAGGTGTAAGCCAGCCTGTGCCACCCGAGTGCATTTCCACAGCTGAGATGGGATTTGGGTCCCAGCGAAAGCAGGTTTCCAGTTTGTCCTTTGTTTTAACAGTCACACAGAGACATCTCAACAAGCTGACACACCGCTGGAGTTTCAGCTTCACACCCAGGAAATCCCAGGAGGGATGGAGAGCCGGGGCATCCCGTTGCAGATGTCCCACGTGTCCCCCCTCAGGGCTGCCTGGCCCCCAGCCCCGCTCTGGGGGGTTTGGGGAGAACCCAGCAGAACTGATCTCATTGCTCCTTCAGGATTTCAGAGGGGATTTTTAAGAGCGTAAAATGGACAGAAGAGTTAAAATCCAATCTTTAACCCACACTGCCTGTAGGGAAAGAAATCTGCTCCTCACATGCGCTGGATTACTTAAAATACCGGGCTGAGCTGAGCCTACCTCATCCCCTTAGCACCAAGAAACACTGGAAATGCATCTCTCCCGTAAACTGAGTTCTATCGATGTGTTATTTCATATCAAAGGAAGGTGAAGAAGACTATTGCCTTTAAACAGTCACTGAACTTAATCACAAGCTTAACTCAGACTATTCCAAAGTGTCTCACCCAGCATTGTTAATAGTGTTACTAATTACCGGATGTTTTCATACTTTTTAGATAACAATTTTTATTTGTTTTAAGAAGAATGTTTAAGCCTTACCTCAATGGGAGGGTTTGAACGGGATCCAGAGCTTGTCCTTTGCAGGCTGCCCGTGCAAGGGGAGATGCTGAGCCTGCCTGGTTGTCCCAGCAGCTCTCAGGGCTCCTTTGTCCACGCGCCCGTTTTTTCACTCAGGCTCTTCTGCCAAAAGGCATTCCTCACACCAGCGCCTCGCTTTTCCCTGGCTTCCTCCCCCCCTTCCTCCTTGGCAGATCCTCAGATTTATTTACGTTATAACAAGCAAACAGAGCATATTGTTGTTGAGTTGCTGGAGCAGATTCTCTGAAAAGTTGCTCAGGAAATTCTTGACTCTCGGCCAAGAGAAGAAAAATGAGCCCAACAACAAACCGCACAAAAAAAAAAAAAAAAAAAAATCCTTTCTCTGGCAAACTCCGTTACGTTTCTCAGTGCAGCAAGAGAGGCTGGATTCAACAGAAATATTAGGGCACGGTGGTGAGGAGTGAATGGCGACTGTCACTTATCTCTGAAAGGCAAAGATTTTGTTTGCAAACTGCTTTGGTGCCACCAGCCCCGGGGTGGGAAGAGCCATGAAGCTCTGCCTCCTGGACAGGAACCGCTCCTCTGATTACAAAACATACTGTAAACATTAACATCAACTTCTCTGGACTAACTTGGTGCTTCCAAAGGGAAGGGGTTTGATTTCATCCCCAGGCTGAGCACGTGGCTGTGGAGTGCTCCTGCCCCTCCATCGCCCACCGCAGCATCCCTGGCCACAGCAAGGACCAGGAACCAATGGTGGAAGGAAGAAGCAACAGCTGGGACAGAGGCTGGGCTTGGGAATGCAGAGGAGCTGGATCTGCTTCCCTTTGCTCTGCCTGGTGGAAAGAACCCACTCCTAACATATAAATAACCTTCAGATGTCTAAACGCAGGCAGACTCCAGGGGTGTATTAAATCATGCACAGAATGAAGTTAAGACCTGTCCCCAGTCCATCTCCCAGGTGCACAAACCTTTTCCTCCCCTTTCAGGTCCTCCTCACAAAGGGAAAAACAACACAAACCTGAATTTAAGCAGAGAAGTGGGTATGCCAGGTCCCAGCCAGTGAATCTCAAGCAAAGACACCTCCCTGCCTACCTCTGCGACAGATTTGGAGATCCATATGGGAATTAGCTCTCTGGATCTGAAGGGTGGATGCTTGGGGGGCTTTTCCTGGCAGGAGCAGCCCATCACTGAGCCAGGGCAGCCACCTGCTGGTACCTGCTTGCCCACACCCCTGCCTGCATTGCCCACACCTGCACCATCCGTACCTGCACCCCCAGCAGCATCCACATGAAAGCAGAGGAGACCATGACATGGGTGAGCGTCTTCTGCTGGGTCTGTCCCATGGGGTAGCACTGTTCCTGTACCCTGGTGGGTCCCCAGCCCATCCTTCCCTTGTGGACAGGGCAACAGAAACCAGGGGAAACATCTGGCTATCTGCATATAGGGAGTTTCTAATTTTTTTTACTATATTTTATTTATTATTTAAGGCTAACCCTGGCAGACAGATGTCCAAGAAGAGATTCTGATTTCCCACCAGTGCCCACATCTCCCCCAATCACCCACAGAGAGTGGGTGCTAGTGAGGAGCCCACCCCATCTTCCCAACCACCAAAGCAAGTCAGACACACGTGCTGTGGTCAGAAGACCTGTTCAGACTGCTGTCCTGCTCCAGCTTTACTTCGAGTCAAAGCACATCTTATTTTGACTCCAGATGATAATTGTTTTGATTTTTTTTAAGATGGTGTTCTAAGAGCCAGGGGTTTTTTTGTGGTTTTTTTTTTTTTAAGATGGTGTTCTAAGAGCTACCAGTTTTCATTACACTTTTCCAGGGACTGTTGAGTCTTTTCCTCTCTCCATGTCCCCAGAGGTGGGGACCAGAGATGCACCAAGGTGGCTGAGTTAGAAGACACTGCAACAGCAGCTTTTTGGGTCAAAACACAGCCCCCACCCCCCTCCACCAGAAAACGCCACCTTCGTTGGCCACACGACACCAACCAGAAAGATGCTTCTCAGGACTGAGTAAATCAAAGCTCTGGTGTCCTCCCGCCATGTATGACTGAGGCCACCAGTTTTCATTACACTTTTCCAGGGACTGTTGAGTCTTTTCCTCTCTCCATGTCCCCAGAGGTGGGGACCAGAGATGCACCAAGGTGGCTGAGTTAGAAGACACAGCAACAGCAGCTTTTTGGGTCAAAACACAGCCCCCACACCCCTCCACCAGAAAACACCACCTTCGTTGGCCACACGACACCAACCAGAAAGATGCTTCTCAGGACTGAGTAAATCAAAGCTCTGGTGTCCTCCCGCCATGTATGACTGAGGCTTTCAGACCCTCTTCTGAGTTTGTACATGATTCTCTCCAATGACTGAGCTCCCCCCCAGCCTCTTGGGACCAGAAATTCATCCCAGCAGGGTTATTCCTCAGCACAGCGTATCTTCCCGAGTCAGTCTGAGCAGGGGCACAGAAGGATGGCAGGCATCGATTTGTCAAAGGATAAAGGCTTTATTTATCAAAACAATAATTATTTTTTCTTTGTGAGGCAGAAAACCTGCAGAGCAGTACGTGCTGTGACACAGAAAACCAAGCCTGAGGGCTGCGTCCGATCCCACGTATCAGTAACACTGATGAAATAAGCTGAATATTTTCCTTGGTGGCTCTGAGGGCTCAGAGGTGAAGTGGTCTCTGCTCCACAGCCCTGTTGGATGCCGCATCCAGGTCGTGCTCCTCCAGGTCCTGGGTGAGGTCTAGAAATGCCTGTGATGTGCCACAGCAGAAACACCACCATTATTGCCAAGGTCTGATGGTACCTGCACCCGTCAAAGGCTATTTCTTCTTTTCATACAGGCAGTTTCTCACCTGTAACTTCTACACCAACATACCTGTTGCAAAGTGTGCAATGACAAGCTGTACTCCTCAAGCCTGAAATTCTGTTTAGCTGTGGAGGGGATGGAGAAGGCATCCTTAAAAAGCAAATTCATATGGACAGTTTTAAAGCAATCTTCATACTTAATTGTTTGTTTCCTTTTACCTGCTTCCAGCTTGGAGAAAGACTGGGACAGAGGTAGCGCATCTTCCATTGGTATCTTGTAGATGAGCAAAGAAGCCGTCCTGAAAAAATAATAAAAAATGAATTCATTATTTCATGACTCGGCTCCAGGGTTTAGGGGTGCTTGTAAGGTTATTGTACCCCCAGATAAATTATTGAACAAGGTCAGTAGGAGCACCAGAGCCCCCAGCACGAGTCCAGGCTGGGTGTGCAGAGACCTTTCTTGCCGAGCCGCGCGGGGGAAGAGGCGCAGGATTTCGGCGTGGAGAGCATCGCTTTGCCCTGTGTCCATCATTTTGACTTCTAAGTGGTAACTCGTGCCAAACTTCCTTTTCAGATCCTCAAGGGAACCAATGTACCTGCAGAGGAGGGAAAACAGTGCTCAAACCATCATAATGAGCAAAGAAAAGCAGGATACAAGCAGTAGATCGGCACACATCCTCTTATTCACCAGCTCTTTAGACTGTGCTGCTAAAACAATCTACCTCTTTACAAAGCTATGTTCATTACACGCTTAGGAAATGTTGGTTTGGCTTATCCCATTAGAAAGAAGAAAAAGAAGAAGAAGAAGAAGAAAAAGAAGAAGAAGAAGAAAAAGAAGAAGAAGAAGAAAAAGAAGAAAAGGAAAAAGAAAAAAGAAAAAAAGAAAAAAAAAAGAAAAAAAAAGAAAAAAAAAGAAAAAAAAAGAAAAAAAGAAAGAAGAAAAAAGAAATAACAAACCCAACAAAAAATGCTACCACCACCACCCCCCCACCCGGAGTGACACCCAGGTGACACCCCGGTGAGCGATGTGACCCCGGCACCCACCGTAGCTGCCCTGACACCAGGATGGCCACCCGGTCACACATCGCCTCCGCCTCCTCCAGGTACTGGGTGCTGAGGACGCCTGCCCGCTCCTTGCCTTTCACAGCAGCCTGAATCACTCTCCTGGGAACAGAGGGATGGCAGTTACTCCCAGGAGCAGCCAAAGAAAACATCCCGTTTTGTGTTTCCCTCCCCAAAACCAACTGAAATTACAAAGCTTATCCCCCTTTTTTATAGTTATTTAAAAGACTTGCGTTATTTTGCTTGAAGATTACACGTATATGTCAATACTACATCGCAATTTGTCACGTCAGCATCCCTCCAAATCTTACACTTTCAGTGTAAACTGGTGATGAAAAGCTAGAGCAAGCACTAGGGCTGAGCGATGGAAAGAACTCCCTATAGTTTTTTCTCATGCTCTGAAGAAACTGGGATTTGTGTCTTTTATACCAAACGCATGGGTTCAGCAGGAATCTGCTCATATTTTTTTGCTGCACTACCCATTAAGCTTCCATCTGATGGTTTGTGAGGGGTTACTGCCTGCTGTGTAAGGCGTTTAGTGAGTGGTACCCCCTCCCCTGTGCATCAGGGGAAAGCAAAGCACAGATGCTCTGCCACCGAGGCAGCAGCTCTTTGCCTGCCCGACGGTGACTACAACACGGGGGGTAAGACCCATCCTGCTAAATCTGTTCTGCACTTCTCAGTTCTGCTCACCACATACGGCGCTGCCCTCTCAGGTCCATGCTCACCGACGGCTCATCCCAAAGCATCACCCTCGGGTCCCCCAGGACGCTCAGCGCAAAACTCAGCTGCAAGGGGAAAGACACCGAGGTCAGGTCAGGTCTGCTCTTACTTTTTCCTGAAAAACTAGTGAGCTGTCATGTTACATCTTAATCCTTGTGAATCTTTCAGAAGCTGAAGCTCTTGATTCCGAAATGCAGGAGGGAAAGGGATTAAAAAAGCCGCCCACCTCAGGTGTTCTTCGTTAACGTTTTAATCTCCAAAAATAATCACTGACACTCTCAAGCCTGCCAAAGGTCTGAAAGTGGTTTTCCATCCCATTTACTGGCAGATACACATGATGGGGCATGAAGAGGGGATTGCCTTGGAAATCCAATTTGTGCTTAGCATTTATTAAACACAGAATGTGGGAGAGTGGGGAAAGGAGGGGGGGGAATCCTGCCAGGCTGGATGCAAAAGCTGTTGATGAAAACCCACTCTGCTGTACTTGCTTCTGCGCTAGGAGGAAGTAAGTCCCTTTTAAACCATGAAGTTCTTTCCTAATGACATCAAATTTGCAGATTTTTTTAAATTTGACTTGAATTTCAGGCTTTCCTCCAAGGAGAAAATTTCCACTTCATGAAACAAACATGCAGGACCATATCCTGCTCCTGCTGGCACCAGGGCAAGGAACCCAACACATCCTCAGGCTTGAATGAAGGTTTCTGTCCACCATGTTGAAGGAAAAGAGAGCAGGATTTGCTCAAGTACATAACCCAAATATGACACGTACCTTTCTGGCTTCCCCAGCAGATAACCTCCTAGCTGGGGTCTCTAAATGCTTCTGGAGATCCAAGGCCTTTGCTACACTGTGAGGGAAGGAAAGGAAAAATACTGAAATGAGCATCTGTGTTTGCTAAGGCTGTGGGGAGGGGTCCTGAGGAACTCACACACGTGTTCTGGCATCACCTTGGCTTATTTGGTGATTTGACTCCCAGCCTAGATGGGAAATTAAGGATCTTTTGCAGAAACTCAAGACTGTAAGCACAGCTAATGAGAGAAGTGAGTCACTCATATAACTGGCCACGATGTTTTTTTATCATCAGTTAGGTTGATGGTTGGACTGGATGTTCTTAAAGGTCCCTTCCAACCTAGACAATTCTATGATTCCATAAGTTTAATTTTTCCCTTCCAACCTAGACAATTCTACGATTCCATAAGTTTAATTTTTTCCCCTGAAGTTTTCTAGGTAAACTAGGATTAAAATCTTCATAGACAAGGGATTGAGAACAGTATAAAGTAGCAGATCTTGTCAGAAGGAGACCCAGTTTCTCCAAGGCAAAGCTAAAAATAGAAAAGCTAGGATCATTGGGCTTTGTACCGGCTGATATGAACAGGTGCCTCCTCCTTCCACATCCCCCTCAGGGCAGCATAGACCTCCAGGTGCTGGAGCACGGTCAGGTCTGGCCAGAGCGGGTCCCGCTGGGGGCAGCAGCCCAGGCACCCCGGGGGGGACGTGGCTGCACCCCAGCCCTTCAGCAGCACCTGCAGGGACACACAGACCTCGTGTTATTCTGGGGTGAAGCAATAAAACCCTTGGAAACACGCTAAGGTTTGCTCCTGTGTTGTCAGGAACCTCGTTAGCACGTGGGAAAGGAAGCCCAGCATCTCTGGGGGGATCATCTCCATCTACCACGACATCGCCCCAAGCCAGGGCAGCGTTTTCACAAAACCAAACAGGATTTTCTGCCATCAAACTCCGGGTAACGGCACCGACATGAGGCTATCTTTCCCTAGGAATACTTTTCCGTTTCAAACACTCAGTCCCAAATCTGTAACAGCAATGGCATTTTCCCTCCCCCTCATATGTCATTAATCATCCTGCACATAATTAAATGATGGATTGTTACTGGCCCAACCCTGTTCACATTCGTTTTCAATTTCCTGGTTTTGCAAGGCTGTTTATGAACAGTGTTATTTTTTTTTTAGATGTCAACATTTCTTACAGGCTGGTGAAATTTCTTGGTGGGTTTCAAATGCACACTGAAGATTTTGAGTAGCTCAAACCCCTAAATCTGTAACATTGATTTTGGTGAAAACTAGAACGTGCTGTGATTAAATCAACACTTTCTTCTTACTTCTGCAAATATCCAGGGTTACCTGAACATAAATTTCCTCACTTAAGGCTGTGTTACTGGCTTGTGTTATCACATCCTTCATTGATAAAGGCATCAGGATCAACCCCCAAATGTTCCAAAGAAATCACTTACCTCCCCAGCAGTCACCGCTACGTCCCCAGAAATCATATTGATAGTTGTGCTTTTTCCAGCTCCGTTGGGTCCTAAGAGACCTAGTATTTCTCCTAGAACAAACATGCAAGAATGTTAATAATAATCATTGTTAATGTGATTTTCTTCCCTGCATCGTAGGCAATATCTGAAAGTACAATAGGAGAAAGGGCTGTTCATTAACATAAATTAAAATTGTGAACACAGGAACACGGGGCATCGGGTCTGGTTGCCCGCAGGAAAGTTCTAGCAAAAACATGGTCTCCAATTGTGACCTTCACATCAGATTTTAGAGTCATTTATAGGGGGTACAGCAAAATACTTAAACCTTTTTTAACACTGAAAGAGAGGTTTTTGACAGCAACTTTCTTCTTTTTCTTTAAGATGGAGCTGGCTTTCTTGTCTACATATTCCTTGCGCAAACTGTTGACGACGATAACTGAGTCCTGTGAAGAGATGAAGTGGGAAATATAAACTCTCCTTCTGTCCCGTGAGACAGCTCATCTGTTCTTACCATTAAATATGACTCTTTAAAGAGAAATTTTCTAAATTAAAAGTCCAGGAAACAGAGCAAGCAAAAAAAGGAAGAAAAAAAAAAAAAAGCAGAATGGGAGTAAAAATATAGTGCCAGGGAAACTCCTTGTGGTGCCAGGGTGACCGTGGGCTGGGTGGTGAGATGTGCCCTTGGACAGCAGATCAGTAAATAAGTGGAGAAGCTGAGAGAGCAGAGACAGACCCAAAGGTGGAGAGTGAAAAAGAGAAGAAGCCAGAGGCTGGTTTCACCTCCTCCTGGTGCAGGGAGCCCATGGTGCTCCTCACCCGCTCCCGCTCCGCATGGACCTCTGGGGCCTCCTCCCCGGGGAGGTCCCTGTTCTGGTGGGGAACCGCTCTCCTCCGCTGGACCCTGCCAGGGGAGCAGGAGAGATGGTGTCAGCGGGAATCACTCCCAAAAAAGGCTCAGATTTAGGGGTTTGTTCCCAGTATCTGAATTCAGGAAGGTGTTCCACAGTGTTTGCTCAAATACTTATTAGTGGAAAAGAAGAAAAAAAAAATAAATCCCACTGGCATGCATGAGAAAATCAAGGGCAGATTTTGCTTTTCTTTCATCACTAATATTGACCGGTGCCTGCTCGATACACGCCAATGATCTGTTCAAGAATTACAATCCACAGGGTGGGTTTTCAAAGCCATTTGGGCGTTTAGCTCCTTGCTGAGACACATTTCCTAAAGCCTGACAGTTTAATACTTTTTACAAATCTCCGCCCACATGACCTTGGTGGTCAGTCACATGCTGCTGGTGACAGATACACAGAGAGCAGGTAGTAAGGACCTGCTTTAGGGGAAGTCTCCATCCTGCAGAGAGCCACACTGGCACATCTGAAAGGAGTTAAAATGTTGGATTTCAATCTGTAAATATTGATTTATCCAGCTGTAGTGAAATGTCCTGAAACCTCAGCTATGAAGCTTAGTAAAAAAAAAAGCTCAAATCACATTTATTATTCTCTCCAGGACGTTGTAGTTCAACTGACCTTCTATTGCAACACACTGGGTGGGAGTTTGTCTCCAGACACATTCAGGAAAACTCCAGTAAGTAAAGTCGGAAACTGCCACGACCCAAAGGAATAAAAAAAAATCCCTCCCTTCGTTCTCAATTTCCTCCTCTCCAGATAAGCTGGTTAAAACTGAAAATATGGGCTTTATCCATGCTTTGCAAAATGTTTTTAAGCTCACTCCTGCTCTCCTGCCAGCGGGGGTGAGCCAGGAGGGTCCGGCCGGGCTGAGGGGCTCCGAGCCCTCCCTGCAGAGCGGGGTCACCCTGGCCCACGAGGTACCCAGCACCCCAGGTCCTGGCACCCCCCTGCCCAGGACACACCTGAAGATGGGATCAAGTCTTGTAACTGCTTCTCCGTATCTCATCTCCAGACAGCGCAGCAGAAAAGCAAAAATCACACAATGGATGTAAGGCTGGAAAGCAATAATGAATTAGGTTTCTATGGAGACAAGGTAACAACACACTTGATTAATTTTAATTATAAGGTGATGCAGGGACCTCTCTCATTTCCTTCAGCTATTGAAAAGGTAATCATATAGGTCCAAAAGGGGAAGAAGTTAAACTGATGCTTCGCATACATTTCCATCTCATTTGCAAAAGCCTGGACTTCATGCTGCAGTTTTAGCTCAATCTGCAGCCCAGCGGACATCTCACAGGACCAGAGATGCCAGCATTCTTTTGTAGGAGCAGCATTAGACTGATTAGTTGATTAATAACATCTCTGCCTTATACATGAGCTCCACTTAATTCCCCCACCACTTCTCCCACATAATAAGGTACAGCCTCCAGGGGTCACGTGAGGCACGAGTCCACGATCCCTGGGATGTACAAACAATTAATGGGAAACTTTGGCCACATAACCCATGCTTCATTTATGGGGAGAATTACACAATCCCAGTACAAGTCCATCTCATTAGAACAGTCATCCTTTCTGAAACAACCATCGTCAAATCGCTCCTTACTGCAAAGACAGCGACGAAGATGTGATTCCACGACTCAAGAAGATCAGTATGAAAACTTGAAAAACGCTACAAGAGGAAAATATCAGTCAATTAGAAAAATTCCTCAGCACATGTGCCTCAGTGGAGGGTTGGAGCAAGCATGGCATATGGGGATGCTTAGCTTTTCTTCAGGGTGGGATAAAGGAGCTTTGTTCTGTACTTATTTTTGGGGGTTGATACTGCCTCAAAGAGCTGCATCTTCCTTGGCTACAGTTAATTCAGGGATGCCTCAAGTCTGCCAGGTGAAAGGGACCATTTCAATCATGGTTTCCCTCCTCCCAGTCCTTTCTGCCAAGCTCCCTTCATCCCTCCAGTTCTTCCCACTCCACTGCCTTCCCCTCCCACACCACCCTGGCTGCCAAAATACAGTCACCATAATGGCTTTTTGTAACTAAATAAAGCAAAAATATCCCAAGCAAACAACGGATTAACAGCTCAAATCTTGGTCCCTTCCCTCACTCCACAGCATGGGACCCTGCCTCCTCCTGTTGTCTTTTCTCACTGTTTTTTTAGCACTTTGAGACAGGGAATTTGGAAAGTGCCTCTTGCTTTCCCAGTTTGCACCACTAGGACTGTTACTGAATTTAGCAGGACAAGTTCACTTACTGGTGTAGAAAAGATCAACCAGCCCAGTGGTGGAAACACAGGAATTAAAGTAGAGAAGGTGAAATAAAGTGCATCGTGTAAGTCACTGATCATATAGAGAGTGAAATTCACCTGGAATAAAGCAGAAACGTATTTCTAATATTAATGTATTGTTGCTAAAAAATAGGCTGTTTATTACTGGCTTGGGTTATTCTGCTGAGTATTAGTATTTTTTAAGCGAAACTTCAAGTGGCAGAATGTGTAAATCGAACACTTCAAAGCGAAGATTCACTTCACTTACCAGGATGAAGATGAAAGACCAAATGTAACGATTGCTTCGCCCCATGCGGAACTGAAAGGCAATTAAATAGACGAGGAGAACAAGGGATACTCCATAACCAACGAGGCAAACGATCTAGAGAGAGAGACTGAGGTCAGTGACTGGGAGATGGATGCAGGAATATGCAAACCAGCCTAGAGCAATCCATTTTGATGAAAATATTGAATGCCAAACCTCCCCGGGAGCTGAGGGAGGCTTGTCCCTGCCTGCATTCCTGCAGGTGCAGAGCTCACCAGGAGCAGGACGGCGCTGGCCTGCAAGGGGCAGATGCGGTTGAAGAGCAGCATGATGCCCAACATGAGGCCCACCAGGGTCCAGAAGAGCGGGATGTCCACCAGGGCCTGCCCACACCAGTAGGCCGAGGGGAAGAGCCCCGCCAGCCGCAGCTGGGCACGGGCCTGGAGCTGTGGAGCAAACGGGAAAAGGGAGGTGATTCAGCAGAGCCCAAAATCCCATTCCTGCTCCTCCTCCTCCTCCCTTACCCTCCCTTCTCCCCTCCCTGCCTGAGCCTTCCTCTCCCTCCTGAGCACTTTCAGTTCCTTCTCGGTTTTAGTGCTGTTTAGAAACACATCATTCTTAAAAAGGAGAAAAAAATAAATTATCATCCTTCCCCCAAAATATTTATTAACACCCAAATTGTCCTGAGCCCAAGCCAATTCACAGAATCACAGAATCTTAGTGGTTGGAAGGGACCTCCGAGATCATCGAGTCCAACCACATTAAAAAAAAAACCCAAAACAAACAAACAAAAAAACCCCACCACAAAACCAACAAACCCAAAACCACCACCCACCAACTAAACCCCACACCCACAACCCCACACACTACACCCCACCACAAATCAATAATCTTGGGCACTAGAGCATGCCCTGAAGAGCATTCCCTGAGATGCTGGGTAACACGCTTTGGTACAACGTTGTACTCATGTGGCTGAATTTTTTTTAGCATCCTGCCTAGAGATGCTGGCCAGCTTGTTGGGACGCAAACTGCTACCCAGAGACATTGCATTTGTACTCATTTTTTTTGTGTGTACAATCGCTTTCAGTGTGTGCTTTTTACCTTGTAATCCTCCATGCTGCTCACTGCAAAGTGAGGAGGCAAACCAGCAGCCAGAATCAGCAAGTAGCTGAGACAGATGAAAAAAATATCACTCTTTATTTCTGCGTTTTGCATCTGCAGAGTAGAAATTCAGAAGGCATCAGTAACCAGCAGCTGCCCAAGGAAAAACCTGGCCAGGGCAATGCTCGTAGGATGGCTAAACATGCAAGTGAACAACAGCACTTATGGTAAATAATTTGTGTTTAAGATCACAAAATAAAACAATGAACAAAAGCATTTAGGCAAAAAATATTTGAATTAGTGTAAATTGTTGAGGATAGAGACTGTCTTTTTCATGATGGTTCTCACCAAATGGATGCCAAACAAAGTAATGCTTGCAAATATTATTGTTATATTCCTACATATTGCCAGAGCACAGGATTTAATGTCTTTGATACCAAAGAACTCTTAAACACTGCAGAAGAAACTCTCATTAAATAGCCCTGGCATTGACGGCTGAGAAAGGCCCCCAGCAGTTGCACCACTGACCCCAGCTCTTGGAGGTTGCTCATCCAACCACATTTCCAACCCAGCCAGTCCTCATCACTTCAGCATGGGCTATTTCAATTCATTTTCCCCAAGCAAGGCAGGACACTCACGCCATAAAAGGGCTCGCTCCAGACGCGGATACATGCGGTGGAATTGAAGAGCCTCAGGAAGGAGTTGCTGAGGATGTTCAGGAGCACAGGGAAGCAGTTGATGGGCTCCACGCTGCACATGACTGTGAATCGGTAGCTCTGAAGACATAAGAGCACAAGAGGTTACCTCCACGTGTCAAAAGGGGTGGGAGGAGGTGGAGAAAAGCCATGAGAAATGCAATCAGACAGTTTTACTGAAGAGCAGGAACATGGAGACCTGGAAGTGCACAGGTACCCCGAGAAAAATGATCAAATAAAACCAGTAATTTCTGGAGAAAAGCCCAAAAGACTTGCATTAATGCTTTTGTGTAAAGATCGCTCTAGAAAAGCCTACAGTGGAAAGAACCAAATGTTTTCCTGGTTTCCCACAGTGTTACTGATAATATTTAGTATGTCAAATAAATATTCTCCCTTTTGCTGGTGTGTGCATTTTGCTGTGCCTCATTTAAACACATTTCAGAAAATCCTGTTGACATACAGGATGGAAAAAAAAAAATAATTCACTCACCTTGCCTTCCAGGGATATTTTTAGAGCTCCATTATGTAGCGGAATGCTTGTGATGTTTTTCTCAAGAGTTATTTCTGGGATTATGTTTTGAGCCTTCAAAGCAGCAATGAAATCCTCAATTTCTGCTCCTGAAATCAAGTCAAGAACTTGGTTTTCCTCTGAATATAAAAAGTTTCTTATAGACAAGTTCCCACTTGCAAAGCAGAGGTATGTTAAAAACCCCAACATTTAGAATCTAAGCAAACTTATATTGTCTCTATTTTAATTAAATGAGTTAAACAAAATGTATGTTTCCATAATTTGTTTATTGCTTTTTTTAATTTCCTTTTTAATTTGCCTGGTTCATTACTCTTTTAAATATCAGCTATTCAGTTATCACCACTAAAATTGGATTTGCATTTGCCCAAGAGAAGACAACTTCCCAAAGCCACAAGTATATAAAGGAACGTACAGAAAGAGTAAGGCAAGGTTGGTCTATCAACTCTAAGAGGACTCAGAGCGGTGCAGAAAGTGAAGCAACATCACACGTTCTTCTTCACCTGTATCATTGAGGATGAGGAGATTTGTCGACTTATTTTGAATTTTCTCTGCAGTGGGAAGAAAATACGAGCTAGCCGTGATTTCCCAGTTGCTGGAGCTGTCCCACAGTTGAAATCCAATGAAAATCACAAGCATTGGAAGGATAAACATTCCAAAGAACAGCAATCTAGGTGGAAAAACAGACCACAAGTGGGTCCAGGGGAACACCACCTTTAACAAACTGGGATTTATGTTGAGAAAGGCAAGGGGAAATTTAAAACTACCAGTAAATTCTAACTGTCCTTATTACTGCAGGTTTTTTTCCTACCTAATTTTTAGCTTCCAAACTCCTCCACTACTACTCAAGCCTTCTCTCAGTCGCTCAGAGGAACCATCAAACCCTTTGGAGAGCACCAAGCCAGCATGGGGGCTGCAAGCTGGGCCAGAGCTCCCACACTTACATGGATCTGAGAAACTTTCCCTCGTGCTTTAGTTTTAGGAAGCGAACTCTCGTCAGGGCACACACTTGCTGCCTCCAGAGCGCCATCCCGCTCAGCTCCACGCTCCCCTGCTCGGAAAACACCAGGAGGCTTTGGTCCCTCTCCTCAAGGTCTCCATCTTCTGCATGTTCAACATGAGAAACATCGTTACCCACAAAGAGCATTCAACGGACACGTTCAAATGCAAACAACCAACAAGGATGTTCTGTTCTGAATAGAGGAACACTTTCATTTTTAGCCAGAAAATAAATAAGGGCAGAGAAAAAGGGCCATAATTTATCCAGAACATAATTTACGTTGGTGAATTCAGACTGGCTGGACCTGGGCTCGTGTGGCAACACATCCAATAGCTTCACTGACCTTCTGAAATGCCTTCTGGCCAGCTTATCTCTTCCTACCTCCTGATTTACCCTTCAAAAGCAAATACCATTCCAACATCAGTCTTAATTCATGTGCTTAAAAACTTGTGGGAAGTCAAGACTGAATCATTGAGACTTCTTCAAGAAGACACCCTTTACTAAAGGAGAGCTGAATACAGCTGCAACTCTTGACCTACCAAAACCTACGAAAATTCACATTTACTAAAAACTCATTAGATATCAATTAAAGCATACGTATATACAGAACCTTAATTGTGCCACACTTGCAAATGGGAGTCAACATTTTACCTTCTTGACCAATGGCTTCCTCACCCTCCAGCTTCAGGAAAACATCTTCCAGGGTTGTCCTGCTAACCTCATAATTAACAACCCCCTGCAGAAGACTGCTCTCGAGGTGACTGAACAGATCTGCACGACAGAAACAGCTGGATTCAACCCAGGGACCAAGGCTGGTGTTGAGCAGAAACTTTGCCTTCTGCTTTTCCCACCACTTGATTTCCCTGTCCAGCCCCTGCCACAGGGATGGGCTTTTCCTACCTGGGAAGCTGTCGGTGTTCTCCAGAGGTAGCAGATACCCCAGCTCCCCCTGCTTCTGTCCTGCCAGCACGGCACCGGGGACGTACTGTCTGACCAGGGATGAAGTTAGCTCAGTGTCACACACCTCATTTATGCTCATCCTGTTTGTGTTAAAAAGCAAGTGCTATAACATTAAACGAGAAAAAAAAATAATGCGTACATCATCCATTAAAAATACAAAGCCAGTGGTTGTTCTTCAAGCCGTAGGGAAACCTCCAAAACTGGGCAGCATTTCAGTGGGAATTTTCAGAGACATCCGCAGTGCCCCTGGTTTTGCCACGTACGAGAAAAATAGCTGAGGTTAACAGTAACGATCCTGGCCAGCACTGCTAAACCAAGAACACAGAAATTAAAAACCCAAAGAAAAATAACTTCACATTGAAGCCGTTGGACATCACTCTGGCACCACTGAGCACGTGGAAATTGCAGTTCATTTTACTCTGGTCCCCTTTTGGCTGTGAAGGAGGTTGCAAAGTCATTTTAGCTGCGTGCTCAGAGCTTTCAAGATTGGGTTCCAAGGAAAAAAAACCTGCTATCCAAAGCAAGATATTTCTGGCAGCCTCAAAAGTCTTCTAAAAGGAACTGTCAAGATTTCTGTTATTCTGTATAGAAACTCTATAGAGACAGAGACTCTACAAGAAAACACATCAACTAGAAGCTTTTCACAAAAAGAGCGATGACCAAGAAGAAAAGGATTTACCTTAAGTGATAGCCAATTCCCCATTTTCTCTTCAAATACAGAGATGAGCCAACACACTGTAATCTCCCATTTGAGAGGAAAGCTTTCCGATCTAAGGAGGAAGGAATATAAAGGATTTAGGGGGGAATTACAACATTGCAGTGGGCTGACCTCACTCTGCTCCTTCTGAACTCAACAGACATTTTTATAATGAAGTTAAGCAGAGTAAAACTAGCCAGTACTTTTTTTTTTTTTTCCTTTTTTTTTTTTGTAACTGCTGCCTTCCTCCTAAGCACCGAAGTTAATCTTTTAATTACATATTCTTACAGTCTTGTGGAAAATTTCCCATGCAGCCCAGGAGCAATAAGAAAATAGGAAAGATATTAATTCAAACAATATCACTAATTTTCGTGGGAGCTGCTAGTGGTACATGCAGATAATGTGCAATTGCTTCACCCTGAAGCAGAGCGTGAGCAAGGTCTTGGAAGGGCACGTCAGTCCAGTTTTAGCCTTTGCTCAGGCTGGGTTGGGTGGTCGCTACCAGAAAAAACGTGTCCAGAGAGCACAGAGAGCATTGTGGCAGGATCCACACGCGGGCTCTGCGATGGGAAACCCTCGTTTCCAAACTGTAGGTTGACCACAGTGTGAAAACCTGGGCTCACCAGCATGAGCATCAGCCTCCTCCATGGACTGGGTCGTGAAGAGCGTCACGCGTCCAGCCTGACGTTCCTTCAGAAGGCTCCACACATGGTGCCTGGAGCAGGGATCCAACCCAGCCGTCGGCTCGTCTAAAAGCAACACCTGCAAAGGTGAACAAGACCAGACCTTCATGTGTCCAAGCCAGCATTTCCATCCTTACATCATTTCATTTCATGCTTTTATGATCTCACTCTAAGAATAAAATGCATCCTCAAATATCAGCCATTTTTATTGCTGTTTCTCCTATTACAATATTATTACCCTTTATTGCTGTTTCTCCTATTACAATATTATTTAAATTTCATTTAAAACATGGTTCTTCTTGACCTAGATTCCTTGATCCTTCCAGCAGCCAAGTGAATTAGTAGGTCAGCAGACCCGGGGTGCCAGGGCACTGCATGCCAAATCAAAATGCAAAACTACGTGCTAAAGCAGTACGACGGGTGTGTGTAAATATGACCAGTCCCTACCTGGGGATTCCCTAAAATTGCAATTCCAAGAGACAGTTTTCTTTTTTGTCCCCCACTCAGAGTATTGGCGTGGACATCCTGAAGGTCGGTGAGGTCCAACATCACGAGAACTTTCTGCACCTTGGTGAGATACAAAGACAAGAGCCAGATTTCCAAAGCACTGCTCACATTTTAATTCTTACTTGGCTACACACAGTACAGGAGAGCATAACTTCAGGATTTAGAATTTATCTACTTTAAATGGCTTTGCTGAGAGATAAGTACTGCAAATCTGAATTCTATCTGAGCATACCATGAGAAAGAACTGAAACAACACTTCCCCCCTAAATTATAGTTCTTCTCATCTCCACAGAACAAGATGCTGGTGATAATCTTTTATAAAGAAAGCTCAAAGTGTCCAAGATGCTCTAAAATAGAGGCCGGACAAGCACATACCAACCTCTTGCTCTACTTCCTTCTGCTGAATCCCCCTGATGTGAGCAAAAATTCTCAGGTTCTCCTTCACCGTTAAGGCTTCAAAATGCAAATTAAACTGGGGGCAAATCCCGACCATTGCCTGGATTCCTTCCATATCCTGAACTTCAGACACTTTGTAGTTGTATATCGTTGCAGAACCTGCACACAGACAGGAGTGAATGAAACAAGCTTCATGCTGTACAGCATTTCCCAGTTACGAGGGGACAGCAGACCGCTGTGTGTTCATACCTTTGATATTACTCCCGGCTTGTGGCTGTTTCTCAAGTGTTTAAAAAAAAAAAAGTCAAAATAACTTTGTGTTGTCCAAAGCTTTAATACCATTCAAAAATAGTTCAGAGCACCAAATCTCTCCCTTAAGAGCTAAGACATATTTCCTGCAGGTATTCATCTCATGGAAAACATCAGGCCATCCAGATGGAGAAACGGCCATCTGTGTCTGCTCGCACACATGAGCCCATCCACGAGGGATGCATCAGCCCCAAGGCTCACGTTGAAGGAACAATCTGCACTGACAACGAGCCAGACTGAATAACTGAAGGAAAAATTGGGGGTTTTGCATCTTTACTCCCTTACACTTGAAAAAAACCAAACCAACAACTTCTCGTCAGCGTTCAGATCAACCATCCTACCTGCCGAAGGCTTGGAAAATCCACTGAGCACGTTTAAGAGAGCAGTTTTTCCAGATCCACTGTGACCAAGTAATGCAGTGATCTGGCCCTCATAAATGCTAAAGGACAAACCTAGAACCCAAAGAGGATAACATTAGGCCAGAGGTTTGTGAGAAATAGACTTGTACCTGTAGCTTGTTGCCAAGTATGGCCAAGGAGGGATGTTTATTTTGGAGCCGAGAGGCAAACCCACAGACCTAAATACACAGGTTGCATCTTCAGAAGTTAAAAGTAAACTTAGTAAGGAACTGGCAGTCACGTCTTGATTGAATTGAGGGAACAAGAGTATTAACTTCAATATTTAAAGAGTTTTGACTTCTGGATTCTACGAGGTTCATAACCTTTTATTTTAGGGTGTTCCAAGAGCGAGTCCACAGAAAGGGAAGAGCCCATAACCCTTTCAGCATCTGAGATTTCAAGAGATCTCAAAGCAGCCAGACTTTGCTGCCCTCTTTCTTTTTTAAAAAAAAGCCTTATTTTGTAGTTTTGTGGATTGTTTCTGTTGTTGGTTGGTTTTTGTTTTTTTTTTATTCGATATAAACATTTGAGGCAACACTGGTATTTTCGGTCACTTGCAGTTCTTGTTAAACAAAGGCATTTAACAACTACCCCAGGACTATGCTATGACCGTGCCAGCTCCTCACATACCCCTGGGTGGCAGATGTGCCAGTGCCTGGAGAGCAGGGCTCAGGCAGTGACAGCACTCAGCGATAGCCAGGGACCAAAAAAACCAAGTTTAGTTTGCCCAAATGAGTTTACACTTTGAGAGGGAGGTTAGAGAGGTGATTTTTAAGGTTGTTCCTGGTGACAAAACCCACTGCTTTTAAGGAGACTTCAGCTGTTGCAAAAAATAATAAATAGTAATTTTCCTGGAGCGAACAGGAAGATAACAGCCTGGTAGAAATCTGCCAGTAATTTACCCCAGCAGAAATAACCATTGCATAATGCAGTGGTTAAATAACAGTGCTGGAGGCAGAATTAAGTACATCCAGGATGTTTCAAAACAGTTTGGGTTCATATCTAGGGAAAAATGAAATTAAAAGAATTCCAAAACCTCTCTTACCCCTTAAAGCTTCAGTTCTCTTGTCCTTCTTCTTGTATAATTTTTTAATATTGTTTAGTCTAAAGGAAAGGTAAGCAAGCCATTACTATTGACTCTCACATTTTTGGCACATTTCCTCTGCCTTGTGTTAACCTTTGAAAACTCTTGGGAGACTATTTCTCAACCCCCTCCTCAAACTGGTCCTGCTCATTA
>NW_015090957.1:1314076-1356727 GCF_001431845.1 Calidris pugnax | reverse complement strand
AGGGGGGGGGGGGGGGTGGTGGTGGCGTAATTCTGTCTGAAGGAATTGTTTTATGTAATTCTTTTCTTGTACACTTAGAAGCAGACTTAACTAATGTACTTTTCTAACAGGTGTTTAAAAGGTTTTAGAGTCAAACTCAGTGAACACTGTGAATGAAGCGGGAGGCCCTAGGGAATGAGAAAACGTGGTTATATAATTAAAAGTGATGACTTAGTTATTATTTTAGCAGATTTATATTTGCTTTTCTAGTAATAAGCAATGGGCAGCAGCAGCAATGGGCCAAGGGTGAATAGCAGTATCTTTTGCAGCACACTCCGGCAGCAGCGTTCTCAAAGGTGATGGTGACGGGGAACAGACCCACTGCTGCTGCCCTGCAAAGAGGAAATTGCTGGGCAGCAAGTCAGGCCCTGGCACAGAAGATCCCCCGTGTCCAATAAATGTTCAAATCAAGCTCTGGAGTGGAATGAAACACTGAACAAACCCTCCCTTTCACGTATTTTCCATTAACCTTATCTGTACACGTTGGGTGGCCCAGTCTAGCATTCAGCAGTGCAATACAGCTATGCTCTCTGGAGTCAAATACAACCTGTAGCGTTCTATTTTTCAGGGCTACAAGAGTCCTTACCTGATGGCTTCCTTCCCATCAAAGCCCGGAGGCATCGGCTCGATGTTATTGCTGAGGATGGGATGGTGGCTGCTCCCGCTGACACCCTGCACCCCCACATACCCACTCCGGGGCTGGAACCAGAACGACGGTCTCAGGAAGAAAGAAGGTGGATATGGTACTCCATAATTGTTTTATGTAATTCTTTTCTTGTACACTTAGAAGCAGACTTAACTAATGTACTTTTCTAACAGGTGTTTAAAAGGTTTTAGAGTCAAACTCAGTGAACACTGTGAATGAAGCGGGAGGCCCTAGGGAATGAGAAAACGTGGTTATATAATTAAAAGTGATGACTTAGTTATTATTTTAGCAGATTTATATTTGCTTTTCTAGTAATAAGCAATGGGCAGCAGCAGCAATGGGCCAAGGGTGAATAGCAGTATCTTTTGCAGCACACTCCGGCAGCAGCGTTCTCAAAGGTGATGGTGACGGGGAACAGACCCACTGCTGCTGCCCTGCAAAGAGGAAATTGCTGGGCAGCAAGTCAGGCCCTGGCACAGAAGATCCCCCGTGTCCAATAAATGTTCAAATCAAGCTCTGGAGTGGAATGAAACACTGAACAAACCCTCCCTTTCACGTATTTTCCATTAACCTTATCTGTACACGTTGGGTGGCCCAGTCTAGCATTCAGCAGTGCAATACAGCTATGCTCTCTGGAGTCAAATACAACCTGTAGCGTTCTATTTTTCAGGGCTACAGGAGTCCTTACCTGATGGCTTCCTTCCCATCAAAGCCCGGAGGCATCGGCTCGATGTTATTGCTGAGGATGGGATGGTGGCTGCTCCCGCTGACACCCTGCACCCCCACATACCCACTCCGGGGCTGGAACCAGAACGACGGTCTCAGGAAGAATGAAGGTGGATATGGTACTCCATACTTACCTAATTCAGAAACAAAGAAGGTGAGACGTCAACCAAAACCTGCTACGTGTCAACTCAACTTTGATAAATGCCATGTCCAGCCATCTCTGCCTCTAGGGCTGCAGAATACATCCTTAGAGCAGCGTAAAAGGATTGGTACGTCCTGCAAAGTTGTCCACCCGTCCACATCTGCGAATGCAGGAGGGCAACAATCACAGTGAAGACCTCATTGACCACCTCTTTGGCCCAGAAGTTAGAGGAAAATCAGGTGAAGTCCTACAACATCCTTTAAAACCCTGAGCTGCTGGAGTGAACGCAAAGAATCTCAGTGCCTCACTGCAAGGTTTATTGTTCCTTTTGGAGCCAGGGCCAAATGAGTTGGCTTCATGTGTCCAGCTTCTGGGAGAACAGGGTTCTTCCCCATCATTTCTGCCCAAGCACCACAGCAAATGCAGTTTCCAGCCCCTCACAGAACACGGCTCAGCTCATTGCTGTTAAGATGCCATCCCACAACCTGGCCAGCTCACTCCTGGGACACCTTTCTTGGTGCTGCATGTGGATTGCAGCTTTCTCAGCTCTACCCCACCACTTCTTCAGCACCTTTTCCCCTGTGATGGGAGAGGATTATAGAAGAAAAATGCAAGGAAGTTTGTGTTCTTTCCCTCACATTTCTACTTACCAGGCAAAACCTTATCGAAGTAGATGGCCAACAGCAAATACAAGACACTGTCCAGGGTCAGTGTGATGTACAGGGTAAAGAAAGGGTACAAGTCCGGTGCAAAGGCTGGTCCGTATTTTTCAAACTTTACCATCTAGGAGGAAAACAAGCATAGGTCAGATGCCACGCTTCCTTTAGCCAGAAATATTGACCACAAGTATCAGAAGTGCTTCAGGGAGTGAATTCAAAATTACGCAGGAGTTGTTACTACACCAGCAGAGTGACACACACAGTATTTGCCGGGACGGCACCTCAAGACCTCACGATTCTTCCACATCTTGGTACCCACCAGGGACATCCCACTGCTGCAGTAATTTTCCAGAGATCAAAATTTATTGTATATAGAGGGCTGGTAAAATTCATGATGCAGTTGAGAGTCTAACTATAGTTGTTACGAACTTGCATGTCCTTTTCAGAGTCAAGTTTTCTTTTCACAAAGCATCTGGGGCAGGGGTCATGATTAAGAGTGATTAAGGCAATTGCAAACGACGTATGGCAGCTACTGCTGTCTGGTAGAAGCCTGAAGCACGGTTGCTGTGGGCTGAACTTTGATAGTGTGCTGGCTTTATTTTGAACGTACCTTTGAGAAGCCAGCTGTGAAGGCAAAAGGACTGAAGAGATTAAAAATCCACTCCAAGGACACGGGTAGTTTTTCAAACAACGTCAGAAAGCCCAGCAACCCGAAGATGATGTGAAGGACAAATCCCACAAAACTGGCAATATTGGGCTGCTTTAACAAGGAGCTGAGCATGAAACAGAAGTGAATCTGCAGCAGAGAGAACCAGCAGTCAGTGGGATGCATTTCTGCTGGAGATTAAAGAAACCAACATGAAAAGCCAACAAGCAACGTGAGAGACCCAGCTGAGTTTCAGTTGCCCCTGCAGACGTGCGTGGCACATCCCAAGGCTTGTGTCACAGAGCTCTGATGCTTAGGGCAGGTCTATAGGGGCAGAGAGATGAGACCCCTCTCAGCCTCCCGTGGAGGAAGCTCTGGCCCCAGGGAGACTCAGCACCAGCCTTCCCATTAACACTGGTGTTAACACCTCTCTCTACTCTCATTTCAAATCAGAATCCCCCAAAATGTAACACCAGTGGTGTACTAGCCCATAAATTATAACAATAAATCCCAGTAGCGGAGAAGTTTTTGTTACTTTCTCATGTAATGCCCAGCCCTGGAGGACTCTGTTGTCTTTGAGGTTTAGATGGTTTCATTAGGAAGTGGAAAAAAACCAATTGTGCTGCATTTAAGAACACAAAGACAGACTTACAGATGCTATGCCATAAAAGAAGTAAAAAAAATATATCTCAAAAAAGCTGAAAACATGGGTGACTTCTCTAATTGTGATGAGTGTCAGCAGACTTGCTGTTATGGAGATGTAAACGCTGTACAGCAGGCTCCAGGACAACCTGCAAAGGAAGGCACAGTTACTTTTGCCTCTGGACATGACAGCACTTGCCATGACACAGCCCACACAAGAGTCACCCCTTTTAATTCAAATACCTCATAGTGCCAAACACACTTCCATTGGCAGTTTCCAGACTGGAAAGGTGGAAATATCCATACCTTGCACCTACCCACAGCTCTGCAGAGACAGAGGTGCCCGCACAGAGCCACGGGGCAGCGAGGCACGGGCTCTGCAGCCAGGAACACTGATTCTCACACTTTTCCCAATGATGTCAAATACTCATACTCAGGAGGCTTTGGAAGCCTGTTTTGATAGACACAGTGTCCCCCTGCACTTCAACATTTGTAATTTTCTCCAACATTTGTTGTATCTTCCCTTTTTGTGTTTTCCTGGAGACAAGTAACACCTCACAACAAGAACCTTGCTCCTCACGTCTCTGCTGCGTAAGGAGGCTCTTCTTCTTGTGTTGGGGGAGAAGAGCAGAGCAAAGTGTAACAAACACCAGAGAAGTCCTGGATCGGAGCCATGTGCTTGTTCTCCAGCAAACGATACCACACAGATCAAAGCAGCAACGGTTTTGCTTCAACAACACTCAAAACGTGGCTTCAGAGAGCAAATCACTGCTGCTGGGGCTTGGGGAATTACTGCTGCTCAGCCCAGCACTGGTACCAGACCCACATCCACCCCCCAAGCTCGCCTACATCTTACATACACAAAATAATGTAATTATGGTCATTACACAGTTTATTTCTACGAGACTTACCAGAATGCAATGTCTTGCAAACCCATTGCTCTCATTAATACCTTGAGCTGTTTCTTCTCTCTTATAACTTTCACTGATAAAAAGTACATGTATGGGGAGAAGCAGAATATAATGTAAATAATGAACCAAATATAACCCATTTTATACACAGGTTTGATCAAGGGTGATTTCGTGTGAACGCCGCTAATTGACTTCATCTCTTCCCAAACAGAATGGTTCGTTTTCACCTAAAGAAAATAAATTGTTATTTTGATTTTCTGTAATGAAACAACCAGCATCGGAGCAAGCAGGTTTTCATAAGCATTAAAATTATTAGTTTATCAATAATAATGTTACATTTATAAGTGGAAAATAACCTCAATATTTATTACCTTTTTTCATTGCCTTGTAATAAACACTAACGCTGCCTTGAGCCATGAGAACATCTACCATTTTTTTAACTTTTGAATCACACTCAGAATTTAAAAAGCTAATGATTGCAGAAAATGAATGGGTTTGGGCTTGTTTATTTCATTTGGCGTTTTTAGTTGGTTTTTTGTTTTTGCTTTGTTTTTTGTTTTTTTTTTTAATTTAGAAGTAACTCTGTAAAGAACAGAAAACATATTTTCCATCACGATGCTACTTACTTGTATGAGTGCTGCATCGATGCTGGACTGCACTGACAGGAAACCCCCGTGCCAGTACAATGGGAATTCACAATAACTTGATGAAAAATTGTAGCAGGTATCTGTGGGAAAGGGGGAAAAAAAAAAAAAAAAAAAAAAAGAGAAGAATTTGATCTCTATAATTCCATATATATGTGTACACGTATGTGAAGCACCTCCAGGAAAACCAGAGCCGGGGTCATGTCTGCGATGAGGTCCCTTCCAACCACTAAGATTCTGTGATTCTATGAGCTACCAACTGGTGTTGGCAGAATAAAGATCCTCTCCATCATTTCCATTTTCCAAGACCCGTTCTTAGCAAAATACCCATCAACTGATGAGCTCCTCTGACTTTTTAGCTGATAAGTTTATTTTTTGTTTCCATTCGCTTACCTCTTTTAGTCAGTTCATGGTTTAGTGCTGGTGGGGTTTTTCTGTTTGTAATCAGAGTTAGGTTGATGGTTGGACTAGATGATCTTAAAGGTCCCTTCCAACCCAGACAACTCTATGATTCTATGAATAGGGGTGTACTTGGTCAAAGAAGTCACAACATGAACAAATGTGTGTGCAGAGTTATGTTTTCACATATTAAATATATGTCTGTGCACTGTATATTAGAAGTACATTAGTACACACAAAATGTTCATTTGCAGGGCATGATTTGACGTGATAGGACATGCTCTTAAAATTCTTTCTCTGACTTCTGTTTCCTTCTGAGTGGACAAAACCTTAAATTCTGATTGATATCTTTCCTGAACCATTTAACACATCCAGCCTTGATCCCTTCTGAGCGGCACAGCAGCAGAGAGACCCATCTAAGCATTTTTTAAATGTAAAATCAAGTTCTCTAGTGCCATTTATTTTGTTACCAATGTGTTCAAAGGCATCATCTGGAGGTACCACTCTGTCGTGCTGGAATCTGAGACGGTAGGAGAAGTCATCCTTAAAAACAACACCAATGACGTCTTCCTCCTCAAATCCTATCGTTTCCAGTTTTTTCTCACTTTCTACCTCTTCTATTATTATACCTGTCGTTAAAAAAAAAAACCAATCACCAACAAAACCCATGAGAGTCGTAACTGATTAGTCATGCAACAACATGGGAACGTGCACCAGCCACAATTTACCTGTCAAAGCAGAATCTGCAGCCACGTGGCTCATTATCTGCCGGGTGGTGTTTGTCACGGGGGTGTAGGCCAACGTCACTCCCGTGGCATTAAAGGCAGGGTCGTCCAATCGCCCGAGGGAGACGTAAGGGACTTCTTGCCGTGGGTGGTGGAACACCATATTTGACGACGCTTGTATTATTAAGAGCAAAATCACCGATGTAATCCATTCCTAGAGGAAAGGAAGGAAACGTAAAGGTGAGTGGCAGCACAGAGCCTGGAAGGTGGTGTTGGAAAGTGTCTTCAAGGGCCTTCTCTATCCAGCACTGATCGGCTGCACAGCCCAGGTCTTCCAGTCATGAATGCCTTCTTTCTGTAGACGAGGAAGAGCTATTTCACAGGTGTAATCGTTTGAAAACATGAGAAATGTTCCAAGCGAAAAAGATGTTTTCTTAGTACCAAAGCCAACAAGGTCTGCTGATAGCTCTACACCCGTACTCACGAACTGGACATTGTGTTCTGCGCAGAAATGGGATCAACAACCAAAAGCAACAAACCAGCTTTGTAACAAGCCCGTACTGTGCTGTGAGATCGTAGTGTCACAGGAAGAAGTGAAACTGCTGGTATTTTCCAGAGAACCACATTACCAGCTGAGGCTTCTCATATATCTTCTAGTACATAGCGATGTAAAAACACTTGGTAGTGGAAATCCAAACCTCCCTTTTGAAGAACCAATACTTGCCTGAAAACTTTCTGTCTTCATCCTCCACACCAGAAGAATATTTTTCCATAGAAGAACCCGGGTTTGCCGAAATATTTTTGAGGCTCTCTTGAATATCCCCTGCATTTTCCCAGCTAGGATGAGAAAGGTAATAATATCATTGAGGATAAAACAGGTCACTGGGAGTTAATATATTTAACTTGAGTAAAAGCCAGATCAGAGGATGCCAATAACACACCAAGGGTTAAGAGCTTTTCTCAGTTTTACAATTTGGACAACCAAGGAGAAGTTCAAAGGAAGAAGTCCAAGATCACGGAAGAAAACAGAGAGATGGGTTGGACTCAGCTGCCTCTTCCACGTGCACAGATTCATCCTTCTTCATCCCAAAGAGGCTTTGTAGAAAGAGGCATTCAGCTGGCCATAGTCTCGTTCTTCATCTACATAAAACTAATGATACAAAAGTCAGTCTGCCCTGCACTAAAAATGTGAGAAGATTGAATGGCATATAGAAGAAAGAACCTATAAATTTTAGTTTTCTTTTTTTTTTAATGCAGTTATTCAGAACACTTTAAACATACATCATCTGCAGCAGCAGTGTCCAACCCAGCTCTGGAGAGCAGTAGCTCTGGTTTACGGTGCAGATCTGAGCTGAGCCTCAGATCCTGCATTTCTTACATTGAATTTCTGTCTTGCCTCAGACACGGGGTAAGTAGACCCCAAACCACCCCCAGGAGGTACTTACCTTCTCCCCACATCACCTGCAGAGGGAAGGCAGCTGCCACCCAGGGGGCAGGTAGATGCTAGAGCAGCCTAAAATACCTGCTGCCAACATCTCCCTTAGGCAGGCTGATGAGAGACCAATTTTTCATGTTTTCACCCAAATGCTAATAAAATGGATTATATCTCTGGTATAGGTAGAGAAGGGAAGCATTAAAACACCAGTGTGCTTCTTTATATCCTCCTAAATATGGGGAGGGAGGATTTCTTGGGGGATATTTTGATGGGGATTTTTTTTCAGCTCAGGTTTGGGTCATGTGGCCAAGCAACAAATACCCTGTGCAAGAAAAACAGCAGAGTGACTGGTTTCCCAACCTTCCCAGAAGGAAAACAGGGGAGGGAACCTCAGAACATATTTTTGAATTTTAATCCTTTCAAATGGCTGAAACCGAAAATCAAAGCAACCTCAAAGGCATTGTGCTCTTCTCCCCTTGGACATCGCTTCCTGATCCCGTGGACTGGGCAGCTGGAGTCAATAAACGCTTCTACTACTCTGCTCCCCTCCTGGTTTGTTTTTGGAAGAATTAAATATTTGCGTGCTCCAGGGGCGACGGATCCCCATCCCTGTTTACCCTCGGAGTGCTGGCACACGGCTTAGCCCCGCTTTCCCTGCCTCCTGCTTTCTCCTCTCCTGTGCTTCCCCACCGCAGCCTGCGACGAAGGTTAGAGCCACCTGGGAAGGGATTTCGAGGAAGTGTCCTTCTTTTTTGCCCAGGTCTGGATTTCGGTCGCTGCAAAGCACAAGCAGTAGCCCCAGGACACCGGGGCAGGAAACAAAGGTTCACGCTGGAGTATTTGGGTAACATGGAAAGCACGACAGTCTTGTGAAACTGCACTGAATCTCTACAGACGTAACAAACACTTCATTTAAAAAAAAAAAAAAAAAGATGGAGCAAATCTAATATTTTTTAAAACATTCCAATTAAATTTCTGTTGGTTTAAATCTCATTTTTGCCTTTGGAGCAAGAAGCAAATGCCCCTAGAAGCTGAAGTGTGAAGTCAGGAAGTCCAACAAATGATGCTGCCTAAAACACTGCGTGAGGTTCCCCAGGAAGAATGTAATTTACATTTGATACCGAGACACACAAAACGGGAGAGATGCCTCTGCCAGACCCGAGATGCAAAACTGCAGTTTCAGAGGACAAAAAACAAACATCAGAAATGTCTTTGGAGGCAACAGTGTTTGAGAAGCCTTGAACCAGTCAGAGCATCGCTTGTAAAACTGGAAGAATTTCCCTCCCGAGGACTCAGTAAATGCACCCAAACCTTTCGCTCCCCGGGAACACATTTCCCAGGGACTGAGATAACTTTGATGGGGTCCCCGTGCCCAGCTCTGCGGAGCCAAAGGTGTCCCAGGATGACACGTGCCGTGTATCCACCTCATTTATTTACCGTCTCAGGGATTTCCTATTTGACACCTCCTCAGGCTTTTTTTTTTTTTTTTTTCCCCTCTAATAAAACCTGAACAGAGGATACTGTGACTAACTCTATCGTGGCAGAGACCCCTGATGCTGGCTGTGAGGAGAGCCCAGAGGAGCCACCAGCTTTCCCAGCGCCAAGGACTAATCCCTGCTCACAGGGAGGGCAGAGGGAACCGTGCTCCCCCCACATACTCCTGTCTGCCAGTTGTTGCAAGTGCAAAAAAAAAAACAACTGCATCTGGCCAGTACACAGCCCTGTCTTTAACTCCTGATAAATACGAGCCAGGTTTGTACTGGCTCTACTCTTTAACATACAGTTTTTGAAACAGGGTTGTTATTTTTTCCTACTCTCAACTCAAAAAAAAAAAAAAAAAATAGCTGTAAGCCTGCCCTGTGTCAAAGTTCAACACTAGTTCATACATAAAAAGTTTGGGGTTCATGTTTTTAAAAGCCTTTCTGGGTGCTCAGAAGGGGAGCCAAGGGAGGGACCATGAGCTGGTCATGAGCTGGGAGGACCCAGCCTCAACCTGGGGCTCTTCGCCTGGAGCCAAACATCAGCAGCGAGAATCAAAACCCACACACACCCAGAAAAGCAGAATATTTTTGCTCCTTTGCCTCTTAAACATGTGAAGCTCAGTGTTTGTCAGAGAGCAGAGCTGGGAAGTAGAGCTGTCACGCACTCAGCGTAACGCTCTATTTGAAAGAATAAAGAAAAAGTCAATCACCAAACACAACCCCTGCACGAGAATGCCCCAGGCATCATTTTTCCCTTAACAAAAGAGAAAGATGAAACTCCTCACCTGATGATGTGTTTTCCATTAGACCTGTGTCTCCTCCAGCTCCCAGATGCCTGGGCTCTTCCTCGGGTGGCGGTGCCGGAGTGGGTTCGGTGCGGTCCCGCAGCCCGATGGCCATGCCCCCCCCTCCAGCCTGACGTCAGCCCCGCTCCCGAATGCTCCCAAACCCTCCCACAGCAACAACCCAACCCTGGAGTAAAACCTCCAGCCTCCTGGCCTAGAGCTCGGAGGCATTACCATGGCATTCTGCAGCATTAATGTGACACGTGCCTTGCGTCTGGTACAAACAGCACGTTTCTGGTGGGTCTCCGAGCCCTGGGGAGTGATGCCGTGCCCTGAGCCGGGGTCTCCGAGCCCTGGGGCGTGATGCTGTGCCCTGAGCCAGGGTCCCAGGTGGTGCCAGAGCAACCTCGTCCCTGTCCAAGCTCCTCCAGAGGGAAACCTTCACCGCCTTCTCCCCGTCCCGCGCAGCGCCCGAGGCAGCCAGCCCTCCTTCCTCTGCAGGCACCAACCCCACAGCCAAGGACCAACGGGATTTTAATTCCTCATTTCGCTCTTCCCCTTTGTTTTTAATAATATTTTGTTCGTTCCACTCCTTTTAATTGCTTTTCCAGCAGCTGTCACACAGCTGGAATCAGGACAGTTTGTTGGGTTGGTTGTTTGTGGTTATTTTCTTTAAAAAAAAAAGAAAAAAAAAAAAAAAAAAGAAGGATCTGCATTCAAAACAGGGAGGTGAGGAAATGGGATAAGCCAGGAAATCCAAATGAGTTGGAAGGGCGCGCAGCCACACGACAACTCGAGTAGTTAAAGGAATTTGACTGTCCTGGAGCTTCAACAGCTTGAGGACTCTGCATCTCATTTGCAGAGCTGACTGAAACCACAAGAGCCGCCTGGTTGTTGCTTAACAAAAGGCTGTAGCTCTTCTGCAGCTGCCGATTTACTCATTTTCCAAGAATGAGCTCATTTCAGAGAGGAGCAGAGCATTTTTCTCCATCACTTCCCATTGGGCAACAAGGGAGGACTGGGGAAGGTTACTCATAACTGCAAAAAGCACACACGAGATGCACTTCACTAAGAAAATACCACATTTCTGAGCTGTATCCTGTGCCACAGTGTGCTGGCAGCACCGGGGGGTCCCCACGTGCCTGCACGTTGTCTACAGAAAATGCAGTTTAACATAAAAATGACACCTGCTCCTTGGGGTTTCCCATCCTGTGTCTCTGGGTCTTGCTCCTGCCTCCTTGGACCCCAGTCTCAGGCAACCCCTTGGGGCTTCCCTGGGAAGCAGCTGGAGAGCAGGTAGCATCTCAAGGTGTCATTGATTAAATCCCCAAACAGTTGCTCCCCAGGGGACTGGGGACCAGCCTCGGATCGACCAGGAGGAGAGGATGGGCTGGGGTCAGAGCAGCATCCTCTGAGGGGGACACTCCAAGCAATGCATTTCAGGAAAAAGGAGAGGCAAAAGCTCCTGGAAACTCTTATCAAGGAGAACTTCAGCATCCTAAATGAGGGATTTTCTGGCCATCTTTTAAAGGAAGCACTACAAGGGAATGGATTCATTTTACAGCATTAAAAAAAAAAAAAAAAATTGGGAACTTTCACCAAGTTCAGATTAAATTCCTTTGGGGTTATTTTTCTCCCCACTGAGGGGCAGGGAGTGCAACCCCCTTTTCTTTTGCTGGGTCCTCAGCTGACCCACAGGGCTGGAGGTGGATCTTCTCCTCCTTCTCCCGGCAGCAATTCCCCAAATTCAATTAAAACCATGTAATTACTGCAGGCTGACACCCCTCGCCATGCCAGGGGCCGGGGTGCCCACGCTCTGCCCACGTCCCCGCTGCGCTCCAGGGAACAGCAAAGGCTTTTGAAAAGATATTTCCTCTATTTCTAGCACGGCAAGGCACACGCGTGATGGAAACACAAGCATTTAACAATCCAATCCATCTTTATTTTGGTAGTACTTTCTGCTGGAAAAGGAAAAACCTTCACTTTACAAATACAGCAAAGTGGTAAAAGAAGGACTGGCGTATAAAATAAACTGGAAATGATTCAAAGCGCCTGACGGCAACATCAGGAGGAGAGTTATAAACACCTTTAGACTTGGTACCTTCTGTTTCCTGCTACTGGATGTGGGCTATGTGACAAACTTCACTCACTCTACAGAGGTATTTTTAAAATAAGGGCTTTTCTTGGTGATGTAAACAAAATCAGAAACATTAAATTCCTCCATAGAAAAATACAACCTTGTACTAACACCACAAAGTAAATGCATCTTCCAAGTTTCAGCCGTATTAGCTAACTATTTCTCACAACAGCCCTGGGAAGGGTGGCACAAAGGGACCTGATTTGCCCCTCGTCCCACACCCAGCCCCAACCCCGCTGCCCTGGCCCCAGTTTCCCCCCTAGAGCACAAACTGGTGAATGGTGCAGCTGGATTGGGCATGTCACCGGTAACAGCAGAATAAAACCTGCAGGAATAAAGCTTTGCAGGTCCCAGGGGATTCTCTAGTTTAATTTTGGATGTGTTTTCCCCTACTCTGGCAATTACAGACGCCGTGTGACACTCTGAAAGCCATCGGGCACAATACACCCCCATTACAGCGATGCTTTGGGGAGGCACCTTACGCCCCATCGACACAGGACACGCCAAAAAGATGCCACCCAAACACACAGTTAGCTGCAGGAGCCAAGTTCTTTGTGCATCTAACTGCATAAATACAGTGCCAACATCAACCGAGTGGCTCCAGGGTGAACACCCACAGGCCCAAGCTGAACAGCTCTGGATGCCAATGGAAGTCTTCATGCCATCCCTTTGAAACGTCAGGAAACAAGAAAACTATTTGAAAGGGGGTGATGTCACCCAGACAGCACTGAACAACTCTGCAGACTACTAACTCTAAGTTAAAGAATAAAATTAAGACATGGAGGCTCACAGGCCACAACTGGACTTTCCCAATCTCGCTGCTGGACAGATGTGCAGGTGACACTCAGCTGAAAAGCCATTTACAAAACGAGATGGAAGTAAGAAGGGATTTGGAGAAGACACACTTAGCTGGTACATACAGATAGGGGAACGCATCACGAGACAAAATTCTGGGTCCCACCTTTGCTCCAAGTAAAGGAAAATGCTCAGAGATACTGGCTGGCAGCAGGGATGCAGCTGGGAGGAAGGGGCTTGGGCTTCCCAGGGGCTAAATAAAAGGCTGCATGAAGAAAAGAGCTTTTTCTTTTCTTACGGGGAGTTCCCAGGGGCTAAATAAAAGGCTGCATGAAAAAAAAGAGCTTTTTCTTTTCTTACGGAGAAGCTTCAGCCCTAGAAAGGTTGTTACTGGAGCTGCAGTTTAGAGGCTGGTGCTGTAACCCTCATCTTCACACGTGGTTTGTTCCAGCCCAGGAGTGCTGGGATACACCAAGTACCAGGGCTCAGCATCACGGGCAGACTCAGTCTGTGCCCCCGAGGGGAAGGGACCCATCCCGGGGGAAGGGACCCATCCCTGGGGAAGCAAACGGGACGTCCAGGGGTTTCTGCAGCTCTTGGGCTCAGATTTTAACTACAAACCAAAATCTGTGCGTTTATATGCAACCCACAGGTAGAAAAGAGGGAGCAAGAGTCGTACATTGAGTTCACAACCTCCCATCGCAGAACAAGAAACTAAGGCAAATGGATTTTGGCTCAACACAACAATAAACCATCATCAGACACACAACATACATTATTGCCTGACAATTACAAACAGTTGGGACACAGAACTCCACCTTAAGCCACATTTTTTTGAGTTTTCACAAGAAAAGCAAAGGTCTTTTCTAACTTTACTGTGAAGATATATATGTGATATTTCTTATGAAGCCAGTGTTTCAATAGAAATGTTTCTCTGTATTTGTTCATCGCAGGACACAACAAACTGTTAGCATCTTTAATTTCACCTTATAAGACTAAAAAAAGTGATGATAGCTTTGCATAGAAAAAAAAACAAAACAAAAAATACATATTTTCAACATACACGTGTCATATCTTAGGATAAAGGATCACATATTCTGCTCTTCTGAGTGCTTCTATGCAAACCAAAGGCACGATTCCTACTGATGAGGCTGTGAATTTGGACCTTATTTTTTGGGTGGTTTACGCAGGTGAATGAAAAATGGCCAGGCCAGGCCAAAGCAAACGTTCCTGTGCTGAGCACACGACTGCACCACTTACTGCTATCACAACAAAGACGGATTAGGAAATGCCCTTGCATCTACTTATGAATCCACTGCCAAGAGAAACGAAAACATGTGCAAAGGACTGTCTCGGAGAGCAGCTGGCAGGAGACAGGGCGTTCCACCCACCACAAGAATTAGGCTGTTTGTCATGAAGACGAGAAATACTCACATCTCTGCAAACCCCGTAACTACAGTTATGTCTTTGTACTTTTACCGAGCTGGGGGGGGAAAAAACCAAACCAACAAACAAACCAGCATCTGCTTCTGTACACCCCCTTTAACCCTACAGTGCATGCATCACTAACACCAACCCCCCCAGCACGGGGTCCCCCCCAGCCACCAACCTGCAGCCGGGGGGGTGAGAGGTGCTGATGAGGACCATGTTACGGCTGTAAATGAGGATTTTCGTGGGGGTTGGGCACCAAGCCAAGCTCGTGGCACAACTCAGGACCCTCTTTGCGGTGAAGGTGGTTACTTTGGAGATTTCCCCCCCCTCTCTCCTAAGCAGGTGCATCTTCTAAGCGTTAAGCAGGGACGGAGCAGCCGGGACCTCGCAGGGACACGTGTCCACAGCCCAGGGCAGGGGCACGGCAAGACCCACCAACCAGCAACACTCCAGCAGCCACTGGTTTTGCCCAAAGGCACAACTTCCAGCAAGGAGAGCCCGGTCAGGGGCAGCCGGGGCTGAGGGAGGGAGGGAGGGAGGTGGGGGCTGTGGCACAAGCCACCAACTTGCCACCGGCGCCAGGAGATGACCCACTGCCTGGGCAGCACCTCCTTGCCCAACACAAACTGGGAAACAGTGGGCAGGAGATGGAATTCCAGACCAGGCTGAACAACGTTGGGGATGCTCACCGCTATCGGGGCGATTCCTGAGGCCGGGATGGTGGGACACGCTCTGGGCTTCCAAATGCCATTCCCTGTGCCCACCCCGGCTCCGGATCCCCCCACACACAGGCCCCATGGCACGGGCAGGCCGTGGCCGGCACACAGCCCCAGCTGGGGAGAACATCTGGGCCGTGAGGAGCTCAGAAAATGACTCTGTCCTCCTGCGTCCTCTCCCACCACAGCGTGCTGTTCAGCGTCCCGAACCCGCTGTCCTCCTCCTCCTGCTCCCTGGCCAGCTCCACGAACACCTGGGGGGCAGGGACAGGCTGTGAACACACCGCGCTCCCCGGCCACAAACAGGATCAATGCTAAACACCTCACAGGTACTGAACGTATCACTTCATCTCCAGAGAGGAAGTTTTTAGTATTTGGGGTTGGGGAGAACATCTGGGCCGTGAGGAGCTCAGAAAATGACTCTGTCCTCCTGCGTCCTCTCCCACCACAGCGTGCTGTTCAGCGTCCCGAACCCGCTGTCCTCCTCCTCCTGCTCCCTGGCCAGCTCCACGAACACCTGGGGGGCAGGGACAGGCTGTGAACACACCGCGCTCCTCGGCCACAAACAGGATCAATGCTAAACACCTCACAGGTACTGAACGTATCACTTCATCTCCAGAGAGGAAGTTTTTCATATTTCGGGTTTATTGTCTCCTTGCTCCACCTCATTTCCTCCAGAGCACAGTGAATCATCGAATGCTATGGGGTTGGAAGGGACCTCTGGAGATCATCTAGTCCAACAGCCCCACCAAAGCAGGGCCACCCAGAGCAGGTCCCACAGGAACGTGTCCAGGTGGGTTTGAATGTCTCCAGAGAAGGAGACTCCACCACCTCCCTGGGCAGCCTCTGCCAGGGCTCTGCCACCCTCACAGGAAAGAAGTTCCTCCTCACGTTTAGGTGGAACTTCTTATACTCAAGTTTGTGCCCATTTCCTCTTGTTCCATCACTGGGCACCACTGAAAAAAGACCAGCCCCGTCCTCCTGACACCCACCTTTTAAGTATTTGTACGCATGTCAAAATGAAGTTGAACCAAATACAAGCTGAAGGACACTTATGGTCAGCAATAACTAATGCAGAATAAGCAGTAATAAACCTCGGCTTTACCCTCCTTTCAGAAATGAACAGCAATGCCCATCCTTTGACTAAATCAGAGCGGTATTTCCACAAACACCACAAATTTATTTTGCCCCAATCACTGCAGTTGGCAATCTATTTTTAAAGGGGAATACTCTTAAAGGAGAAAACAGGAATAAAGAGGAGCAGGGGAACTGGCAGCCCCCAATTCACTTTGGAAAAGGGAATTTCAGTTCCCCAAAAATGCCTGAACAGGCCCCAGCTGCCTGAAATATGGGCACTGAGGACGAGCTGCCAGCACAGGGCTCCCCGTCCTCCCCATCCATCCCTCCACCCCGACGTGCCCAGACTGCACCCACGGCTCCTGCACGGTGGGGACAAAGCCAATCCAGCCCAAACACCTGCAAAAACCCCGTCAAAAATCCTGCAGCACCCTCACGGGCTGGGGGTCCTCCCCCGGAACAGCCCCTGCTGTGACCCACCTGCTCCAGCGTCGCCTGGGAGAAGCTGTACTCCTCGATGTTAAAGGCATGTTTCACTGTCAGAAGAACAGAGAGAGTCTATTTAGGGACACTTCACTCTCTGACCCAACTTGATTTAGAGCATCTTAAGCTGGTACAAGCGCTTACTCGTCATTTCCCAAAAAACAGAGCTGGGGACATCAGTAATAACAGAATAAAATAAATTAAATGAATTTGGAACAGAAATGCAAAAGTGGCACCACATGGCAAATATGTCAGTTATGGGAGACAAAATGATTTCTGTATGTGATGGGTAGCAAGTGCTTAGTTACCTTCTTCCAGCTTGGAAAAAGAATGTGAAAGCGACTGTACATCTTCTTTAGGGATTTTATATGCCAAAATAGAAGCAAAACTGGAAAAAAAGAAACAAAGCAAGTTTAGCTGCAGGTAAAACTACTCAAAGCAAAAATAATAATATGCAAGTGAATGGATCTGAACTCTCTCTCTTCCAGGCATTTTGACAAGACATCATCATACAAGAGGAGTGATGCAGCTCCAGCAGACCAGCTGGTTTATAACCCCAACCAGAGATCCAGGTCCAGGTGCATCAGTAAAGCCCCCCCTGAAGCTGCTCTATGATTTACATGCTCTTCAGCCAAGATCCAACCATTTCTATTCTGCCTATAAATTCATGAAAGAAAAATCACTGCCCGGAACTCCCGAAGTTATGAGGTTTTTGCCTTTCCACTGAACTCAGATGGAGGTCACAGGATCTTTTGGGACCCAGACTCCAGAGCAGGGACCTGCTCTACCCCACACACTGGCTTCTGAAAAATGAGCTCTCCTCCAAACCCCTCACGTTTGAGGAATGCTGCCTACACGATGCCTTTTTTCGAGAGTCTCAGTGACCACCAAGCCAGACCCAGGAGCTCCTACAGCAGAAATTCAAAGCCATTGGGGGAAACCAACCACAGCCCCCCCCTCAAACCCCCAGGAAACGTTCAAGCATTTCCAGAGAAGGGCCAGTGACTCAGAGACTCAGATTTTACCCCATTTCCCAGGGGCCCTGACCGAGGAGGAAGCCGTCAGGCACCAGCTATGCAGAAATCAAGTTTTGCTTCCTCTGTGCCAAACATCTGCAGGCAGGGCTCCGGGCCACCACCCTGGCAGCTTTTGCTGGCCTGCAAAACCCTTCCTCTTTTTTTTTTTTTTTTTTACATTTTTATTTTTTTTTAAGCTACATGTAAATATCTTTTGTAAATTTTGGCACCAAGTAGGTACCAAGGAGCTGCTGGGAAATCAGAGGATTCGTGTTAATATCAATGTGTTCTGCATATTTGTTGAACTTCACCTTTCCTGACGATTTGCGTTGGGGAAGATGTGCAAAATCTGGTTCTGCAGATACTCCACCTGCTGTACATCTGCTGTCTCCTTTAATTTCATTTCCAGGAAGTATCCTCTGCCGAACTTACTCTTCAGGTGTTGCACTGTACCTATGCACCTACCAACCACAGAGAAAAACCAGAGCTGTATGTGTATATATACGTATATTCAGCTACACACTGCACTCAAAAAGCAGCCTCAGCTCTAACAGACCCGTTTTGCAGCGTAAGGTTTAATTTTGCTCCCAGTTTAAGACAAAAAAAAATTGTCTACCCGTATTTTCAAAGCAATATATTCCAGTTGACACCCATCCTACCCTCCCTGCCACACACAGGGGAGGGCTCTGGCGGTACCTGAGCTGCCCGGCCACCAGGATGGCCACACGGTCACAAACAGCATCTGCCTCTTCCATGTAGTGGGTGGTCAGGATAGCTGCTCTCTCCTTATTCTTAAACGCTGCTCGAATCGCCCGCCTACGAAGCAGAACCAAAAACCATCCCTGAATAAAACATTTGGCGTGTAACAGCAAATCCAGGGTCAGCTGGACCAGAGGGCTGCGATGGTCAAACGCAACCCCTGTATTTTATGGACCAATGCTACTCCCACAGCAACAATTAAAACCTGATTATTTTTTTTCCCCACAAAGATGACTCAAATCTCATACTCCTTGTATTTTAAGATTTCTTTCGAACTTGTATTTTAAGATTTCTTTCGACTTTCAAGCTTTTAATCTGGGAGTTATTCCGGGAGAGGACGCAGAAGTGCACCTGGCACCGAAGCAGTGTCCACTTTCAAGCTTTTAATCTGGGAGTTATTCCAGGAGAGGACGCAGAAGAAGCGCACCTGGCACAGAAGCAGTGCCGATTCCCTGCCTTTGGCTCTCCCTAGTGTTAACAGGGATAATGCACATGGAAAATGGGGCAAATTCCCCAAGAGAAAGGAGCGGGTGGCCGGCCCAGCCCCGCTGGCACTCACCACATGTGCTGCTTGGCTTTGGGATCCATCCCAGTGGAGGGTTCGTCCAGGAGCGTCACCCGGGGGTTGCCCAACATGCTCAGGGCAAAGCACAGCTGGGAGGAGGCAAAGGGAGAAGGTGAGGACACTGTGGGCCCCGGGGGGGACACAAGCAGCGTGGCAGCTCGGGGGGCTCCCCCCTACCTTGCGTTTCAGCCCGACCCCCAGCTTCTTCGTCGTCTTCTGCAGGTGGTCCCCTAAATCCAGGGCACTGGCGATGCTGCGGGAAGGGGAGGACCACACGTGAGAAGCCAAGAGGGGGATGGTTTGGCTTCCCCTCCATCACACAGGATGCAAACAGTCCCGTTCAAAGAGCTCAAATACAAATATTTGTATGTAAAATATATAAAAAAAGGCAGAGCAATAAGCTGAATTGGAGCTGGCTGCTTCTACACAAAACCTCCTGCACCATGTCCTAGGAGGTGACAACCCAGAAATGGCTCCAAGCCCTGAACAGCCTTTGCAGAGGCCCCTGTTAGCACTTCATGACTTAAAAAATGGAAAAATTTATAAATGCCAGTTGAATTTTGTGTGGCTGAATCTGTATCTCCTGACATAAAAATTCACACTTGCTGAATTCGCTGAAAAGATCCCATCAAACTTAAACGAACAAAAATATTGCCTTAGGGGATGTGGGGGAAAAAAGCCCTAAGAAAAATATAGCTAAATGCTTAAACCTTCCTCTAATAAACTACTTACCGTTTTACGACTTCCTTAACATCGCTCTGACTCATTCCTTTGATGGCACCATAAATTTCAAAGTGCTCCTGCAGGGTAATATCTGGCCAGAGCGGGTTGGTCTGAGGACAGTACCCCACAAACCTCACTGAGTCATCGTCGCCGCTCGGGCCAAAAGAGCCATCTCCCATCAGAACCTTCAAAAAAAACGCACAGACTCCAATCAATATTATCAGTTTCAGAACTGTTTTTGTAAAGTTCTAGCAAAAACCACTTGGGAATGCTTGCCATAATAGTAAAAAAAGTAAAAATAGATTCATTTTCTATTTAGTTTGTAGCATGTAAGTACCTGTCCACTGGTTGGCTCAATCTCTCCAACGAGCATATTAATTAACGTGCTTTTCCCAGCTCCGTTGGGTCCCAACAGCCCCAGTATTTCTCCTGAAGGATGGAGGAAACACAAAACATTGGCCGGGAGGTCAGAGAAACAGCATCAAGAGTCGTTTTTCTAAAAAAACAGCTCAACAACAAGTAATTTAAATCCAACCTTTTTTTACACACAGAGACACATGTTTCGTTGCCACTTTCTTTATTTTTCTCCCCAGAAGAAACTCCTTTCTTTCATCAAACTCTTTGTGCAAGCGGCTGACCAGGATTGCTGGCATCTGGCAGAGAAGGGAGAAGAGGCTGCAGATCCCAGTAGCTCTGGGAAAGCTCCCAGTTTGGGGTCTGGGAGCACCCACGGGCACACGGCGTTACCTCCTCGCTCCTGGGGCTGCTCAGGAGCTCCTGGACCCGCAGCCTCTCCGCCCTCACGTCCTCGTCTTCGCTCTCATCCGGCGGGACGTCGGCAAACTTCCAGGATTTGGGTTTTGTGGAACATTTTCTACAGGGGAGACAATAACAGGCAGCCTCTGCTGGGCGTTGAGGTGGAACAAAGCTCTGGGAGAAATCAGTCGGGGTTTGCTCCCTGCTTTGATGCACAAAGTGATTTGTGTTTGGCCGGAACTCGGAGAAACACGTCTCTGCTGCACGAAGGAGAAGCCCCAAAAGAGCCATCAATGACTTTAACCATCTCATCTTTGTGCTGAGCTCCTCTTTGGGGTACAGCATCTCCAGCTGTGCAACCGCAAAGGAAGTTCCCCTGTTTTTATATAGGGGGTGTCCTTACAAAATTCCTGATTTTGCACTGATACAACTTAAAAGGAAGTAAAAAAACCAAACCTGTTTCCGCACTTTACTGACTGAGTCTCACAAAAGTAAAGTTAGGAGAACGGATTCTTTAGATACCTGGGATGGGATGTAACCACAGGTATTTTATGTTCTGCAATATCCCCCACAGCTTTACACTGCATATTCCAGTTTAATCACCAGCATCATTTTTAAAAACGGCTCCTTCAGACCATTATTTTTTAAAAGTCTGTTCAACATAGACACACCTGAAAAACGGATCCTCTCTGACTGTCCTCCCTCCGTTCTTCAGCTCGAAACAGCGCAGGAGGAAGAGCCACACGACACACTGCAAATAGGGCTGAAACACACAGACACAGCCCTGGTCACTGGCAGCACCAACAGCCCTGTGAGGCTGGGGCTCCTACAGGTCACCCCATAGGTGGTGCTCCTATGGGTCACCCCATAGGTGCTCCTACAGGTGATCCCATAGGTGGTGCTCCTATGGGTCACCCCACAGGTGCTCCTACAGGTGATCCCATAGGTGGTGCTCCTATGGGTCACCCCATAGGTGCTCCTACAGGTGATCCCACAGGTGCAATGAGTGACAAGAAGCTCCAGCCCTTCCCCACCACAGAATTGCTGATGCTTCCAAGAAAATGAAGTGTATCATGAGATGCTGCTCAGTGGGTCCACACCAAGGACACACAACCAGAGTCTGCTTCGATTAAACAGCAATTTTTGGGGGGATTTTGGAGAGAAAAGAGACTCTGGAACTCCAACATCACAGGCTCCCACAATAATCAGGACTAATATCGGCCCCATTAATAAGCCCCCTGAAGCAGCAGCTGTTGAGCTGGCAGAAACAGCAGCTTCTACTGATACTGTTTGTGCTGCAACAGGCTGCAGAGCTGTAGGCTCCAGCATTACATCCCATCCTTATTAATAAAGATGCTTGAACAGAAGGGGCTCCCAGCAGGAGTCAGCAATTCTCTACAGCAAATATGGCAAAGAATCAAATAATCACACTCACAGCTATAACCGCCACCAGGAGCCGGTCCCACGGGTCGTAGTATCCTCCGTTCTTTCGCTTCCCTTTCCAGGAGACCTGACAATGCAAAAAAAACCACATTCAGGGGAATAATCACCTACCAGAGACTGCACATTCTACACCACGCTTTAATCTCAAGCAAGTCATTTAAGTTCTGTTGCTCAAACACTTTCTGAGCTCTGCAGAGACCCCGCTCGCACGAGTTTGACGCCAATAAAACTCCATCAAATCCCCTGGGGCTGCTCCTGGTTTAAAGCCTCCGACTCCCAATTAATTCATCTCCCACCACTGTGTTTGCCCAGCCCACGGGCTGAGAAACGCATGGTTTTCCCTTAGATATTTGATGGAAGACGTGCTTCTTTCCTCATTTTAAACCTGCAACATTCCACTTACAGAAAAATACGTGACTTTTCACCAAGAGTTGCTGTTCTTCACGTGTTAAATAGCAAGGGGTGACATCGCAGCAGTAGGCAGGGAACTGCTGTCTCGTTATCACTGGACACCCACCCAACCCCAGACACCTGCAAGTGCTCTGGAGAGGATTTCTTGCACCCCCTTACCTTTATAAAGCAAATCAGAGAGCCAATAAGGGGATAAATTGGAATGAAGATGGAGAAGACGTAATGCAGGACGGTGGTTACCAGGTAATAGTCCAGGAAAAAGGCCACTTCAGTGACAACCGTACAGAGCAAGGCTGTCTGTACAAAAGGGAAAAAAATAGTCCATTTTAATTCAGTTCAGACTCCCAAAGTGTGCGTTTCCTAATTTGAGGCATGTTTTTTAAAGGTTTTATCATTTAGGACACGGCAGTGATAAAGGGACATCGGTAAATTTTTCAAATTCTTGTGCATTAAGGACACAACTAAATAAAATAACTGGGCAGCCCGTTGTGGCTCCGGAGACACCCCATCTTCCTTGCCAACCCAACCCAAGGGAAAGGTACTCACCACTGAAAATATAAATGACCAAAATTCTTTCGTATTCTGGACTTTTCTGAAGGTGAAGGAGACCACGTAGGTGAAGAGCACGACTGAGGGGACGTAACCGATCAGGCAAAAAATCTGCAAAGACAGGAAAGGTGTCTCAGGAAACACACAGCACGAACCAGGGCAATCTTTTGTCTAAGCATCCACTGGGATCATTTCAGTGAGCTGCAGAACTCTGAATTCATCTCTGTCACTTAATTTGATATATTTTGCCACCCTGGTACACACAGCAGCTACTATTAAAGACACAAATAAAAGAGTCCGTGGACAGGCAGGAACCTCACTCGCTCAGTTTCCTTTACATTATTTCCCATTTTTTCAATAACACCATCTCTCATAAATATTGACCTGAGGATTTTGGCAAATATTAGGAATTCCACCCTTCAGCCTTGGCATATTTGCAGAAATTAAAGCCAGGGGAGAGGCACTGGCAGAAAAGGGCCCTGCAGCACCACAGTCACATCCCAAATCTGATTAACTCCGAGCTTCTGGGAAAGCAGCTGGGAAAATGTGATTCTTCTCAATTACAGCCAATATCTCAGGGAAACCCGCTCAGAATATAAAAGACACAGAGACTCGTAGTCTCTCCAGTTTAATCACACGCTGCAATTCACTGCGGAGCCGCTCTGTGCTCAAAGTCACTGTCACCTCCTCGTTAGCTGCGCGCCGACGCAAACACAGCAATTAGCAAGTGGCAGCGAAGAGCAGGCAGGAAAGGACAGAGCATTTCCTTGGAAGATGTAGGTATTTTAAAGCTCCATTTTATTCCAGTTCTGAACAAAACTCTGAAATGGGAATATTTTTCCCCAGGAGAAGTGGCACTATTTTGCCTTTGGTGCAGCCTGAGTGGTGCCTCTGCGCCATTTGGCATCTTCCCCATGTATCAGCTGGAAAAACGTCTATTGAAACATCTAATAAAAATAAACACTGGGGGAAAATAACACAACCATGCTTTCACACCCCCCGTGTGCTCGGCTCCCCACTACACTCACCACAGCCAGGAACTTGCCCACGTAGAAGTAGACGCCGTAGTGGAAGGCGAAGAGGCTGCCGATCATCAGGACGAGGATGGAGAAGAAGAGCGGGAGGTCCACCACGGCTTGGCCCGTCCAGTAGGCAGAGGGGTAAAGCCCCGCGATCTTCAGCTGCGTGTACGCCTTGATCTGCACCAGGAAAATAAAATGCAACATTTATTAAATGTTAATTAAAATTAACACTATGTTAATCTGCCTCAGCATCTGAGCAGGATCTTGTTTTTCCCTCTAACACGCAGCTTTTATACCCACGTGGCGTCGGTGCGTTACCCAGTTATTCCCCGTTTTAGCTGCCAAAGCATTTCCATGGAAAGCAAAAGGGCTCTTCCCAAATCTGCTCTGCCCCAGGCACCCACCCTGCCTCTCACAGCAAAAGGCACCATTTCAAACACCTCTTCAGATTTTCCCCAAACCCCAAAGTTTTCAAGTTCTTGTGCAGTCTCTGAACAAACAGCTGGGATTTTACCTTGTGGTTTTCTGCATTGTCCATGGCAAAATAGGGTGGCATCCCAGTGATGATGATTCCCAGTAACACAGCTTCAAAATAGATCTCCAGTCTGAAAATTGTTTCTGGAAGGTTCTGAAATATAAATCAGATTTTTTTCAGTACCAGAATGAGCGTGACCAAAAAAATGCATTTAGAATTGGACTGGAAATGCTAAAACCCCCATTCTCCGTATCTCCAGATCACCTCAGCTGCAGCACGGAGAGGAACACCTCTGGAAGTTTTTGGATTATTTTTAAGAGTGTCTAATAAACTCCTAGAGCACTGATGCCCTGCAGCAGGTCCTCTCCTCTCCCCAAGTCCACCCCAGCTCCGCGCAGGAGCCAGATGAGCTCCACATCCCCCTGTTCACCCCCGAGAGCTGTGGGTGACCTGGAGCAGATCCCCAATGGGACACCCTCTTCCCAGGGTTCCTCCACTTCCACAAGGGACAGAACAAAACCCCAGCACCTTTCAAGACCTCTTTAATTCCACAGACATCCACTACTTTGGGCCCAGGGCTCCGGACTTTGGATGCGGAGCCCTCGGTGCTGCCGACGCTCCCCAGGGATGCTCCACCACCCGCCCCCGTGTTTGGGGAAGGAAGGGGGGATTTTTGCCATGCTGCTCACCTGAACGAAGGGGTTGCTCCAGATCTGGATGCTCTCCGTCACGTTTAAGCTGCGCAGGAGCAGATTGCTGACAATATTCATCAACACGGGCAGGGAATGCACCATGGTACTGTTGAATATCACCGTGAAAACGTAGTTCTGGAAAGGAAACTGTTTGCTGTGTTAGTTCTTCTGCACAAAGGGTAGTGCCCTGAGAGGGGGGGGTCTTCTCTGGGCTTAATTAAACCTGAACATTGGGAAAAATCTCTGCATAATATAGTATGCTTTGCAGGAAGCTCTGGGCTGCTCAGGGTGGTTACAGCACATTCAGGAAAAAAGTCACGATCATAGAGAAGAAATTATTTGGAATGAAGTCCCAGAGTGTTTTATGCAGCCGTGACACTCAGATATGATGCTCCAGACAATTACAGTCTGAGAAATAAAACACACAGCAGCCTGCACTCGTGTGATCTTGTTAATGCATCTAAAAAGCAGAGAGGCAAAAGCTGGATCAGCTGGGGCTGCTCCGTCCCAGCCACTGGAAGAGCCATGAACAGACACGGGGGGCAGAGGCAGAGCTGGCCCATTGCAGAGCAGGTCCTTTGGTGGAGATTAAATACAGCCCCAACGTTCAGATCCTTCTGACACTCCTTCAGTGACCAGGCTGAAACTAACACTCACAACTCAAGAAACTCATTTTTCTTTACCCATGAGAGCACCACGGAATTATACTTCTGTCAAATTGTATAAATCAGCCAGTATAAATTAATTAAAAAAAAAAAAAAGAATAAATTCCTGTGCCAGGTCTCTTGTGAAGTAAAATATTTCTTTTGGCTTTTTGTATCCTTGTGGGGAAGAAAGGGGGATGGAAGTTTTATTAGCCTACCGTAATTATTATTAGGGAAGAACATTTACTTTGAGAACATTTCCATTCTGCTAACACCAGTGCTCTTTGCAGGCCCCTTGTACAAGCAGCGTTACACGGAATTATTGGATTAGTGACTCTGTCTGTGCCTCTCGGGCAGCAGAACAGCAATGCAGCCCCCGACCAGCCGCTCCTCTGCTCCGGGGACTCGGCCGAGCCGCTCTCTCCATCTCACCTGCCTGGATTCAAGGTCAAACACGTTCAGAGCCGCGCTGTGAGGGGCGGCCGAGACGTAGTCGCTGTCGTTGAACATCTCCCAGAGGACGTTCATGCTCCCGAGAGAGCGGACAATGTCATCGATGTCCGATTCTGGTGCCAGAGAGAGAAAACAAACCATCACTCACCGCCAGCTGGGAGTGCCTCACACAGAATTAAAGATGCATTTTCCCACTGATACAGCCCCGTGAGGAGAGATCCCTGTTTCAGGATCTCAGGAATGGTTCTATTTTGTCTTCCCACCCAACAGCCTCCAAAGCATTCAAGAAATTTTTTGGGTTCTATTCTCCAATTAATTCAAATTGGAAGCCAAATGCAGCAGGGAGGAAGCAGAGCATTGGCTCCAGGTTCCAGCTGAGCAGAGAATTAGCCCAGAGAACCCCACGAGCCCCTTTCCCACCAAGGAAATGCTGTGTTACAGAGACTGGTGAGATGGGGCAGCCCCCACGGAGCGTCTCTGCTCACCCACCCGTGGAGTTCTGCAGCAGGAGACGGCTCCGGTACTTGTGATAGTCCTCACCAGGCTTCAGCAGGTACAGGTCTGGGGAAAGCCTGACAGCAGCTACCGAGTTCTTGATGATGTGGTGTATGAAAAACAATAAAATCTGAACTACAAGAAAGATCAGAAAAAGCAACAACCTGAAAGAAAGAAAAAGTTTCGGTTTTATTAAAATTCAGCAAAAGTATAGCTATAGAAATAGCATATTTCTATGCCCTAGAAATAGCATAAACCCAATTTATGCTATTAAAACATCTTCCTCTCCCTCCCAACCCCTCCCCATATATTCAACAATAATGGATAGCTTCATACTAATTCTTTTTTAAGTGTAACTATGGGATAAAAATTAATCGCATCCTGCCATTTCTCTAGTGCCATTCACACCGGTTTTGAGAATTTTGTGCACAGATGAGGAAGCCCCAATACTCACATAACTCTCACACATTTATTTTCCCGCTTGAGACTAAGGAAATGGACTTTTGCTACGGTGGAAACCTGCTTCTTCCAGAGGGCTGTATTGCTCATGGCTGGGGCCTTCGTCTCCGAGAGCATCAGGAGGCTCTGCTCCATGTCATCGAAGGACTTTGTATCCGCTTCATCCTGCACTTGCTGGGCACTGAACACGCTATAATCTGAAAAAGAAGATTTGATGCTCCGTCAAAGCGACGTGGTTTGAAATGCTGAGGCTGGAGAATGTTGGGTGGCCACCAACTCCTTTCCCATGCTGCTGCAGGACCCATCTCTTCCCATCCCCATCTCTGGGCTTCACCCCAAGCTCAGTGACACCGATCTCCCCCAAAGCCCAGAACCACCCGCACAGCAGAGCCTTAAGGTGGAAGATACAAATTCCTGCAGCTCACAAGGCACAACCTGCCCCAATTTCATACCCTCAGCCTACACAGGCACCCGTACTGCTCACACCAGCACATTCCACTCTTAAACCCTCTTATACCCAAGAAAAAGCTTTGTGGAGCAGGATAGTTTACTCATCTGCATCGCAGAGAAGCCTCTAGAAAGATTAAAATAGTTTAAACCACTCAAAGTTGACATCAGAAGAAGAACTGATTCATTCTGGAGTAATATTAAGTGGTCCCAACTCTTCATTTGAATTGGAAGTTAATTGAAAGGAGGGGAAGAAAGACAAATTCAGCTATTTCAGCCTTAAGTGCAGGCTAATGTTACTGTTCACCCCGAAGGCTGGAAATAAATTTTATACTGTGCATTTACAGTTTCTTGAAAGTAAGCTCCATTAGGAAAATAAAGCACTTTTCAAAAAGCCAGCCACAAAAAGTGCAATTGTAAAGCAAGGAAATTAGATGTGAGTACACTGGATGAAAAATTAATTACTGCAGAGACAGCTAGTAAAGAGCTTTTCCCCCAGAACCCCCCCAGAATCAGTCCCCACCCACGCTGCTTCTGTGTGTTTTGTGTGTTGAATATTTCAGGAGCCTCGGACACGGAGCGGCCCGAGGAGCCCCACGCTGCTGGGAGTAACACTGCAAGAGGGTTTACTCTGATCTCTACAGCAGTGATGTGGCATGGACAACTCTACACTAATTAGGACTCAAATTAAATAGGAGGGAGACCAGGAAAACAGTCACAGTGCATCCCACCTGCTTGGTCGATCTCTGCCTCAACTTCCAGCTTCAGATAGACATCCTCCAGCGTCGTCATGGAAACCCCGTAGGTGATAACGCCCAAATGGGAGTGAGTGTCCAGGTCAGAGAACAAGCCTAGAGACAGAAGTGAAACGTACTGGTTGCTCTGGAACAGGATTTCATCGTCTTCCTGAGAGATCCCCAAGCACATCAGAACCATCCCTAAAGCCCTCCGCACGGCAGAAAAAAAGCAGGTAAGGGGCAAGATGGTTGCTTAATTATGAAGACACAGATCACTTGAGAACCAAGGTTGGGATAAGCTCTTTTTAGCACAAAACCTTTCAACCTCTGTGGTCAGGTGTGGGAACCGTGGCCTGTTTTCCCCAATCTGTAGTGTTCGTGAAAACCACCTCAGCATCATCCCAGAGCTCCTGGGCTCAGAGCTGGCTCCTGGCTGGGTGAGAAACATCACACACAGGGACTGCAGGAGGGCTCACCCTGCTGAGATCCCTCCCAGGAATAAAGAGATTTTACAAATAACACCACTGAGTATTTTTATATACATATATATATACATATACACACACACAACCAGCTCTTTTATATACATATATATATATATATACACAATCAGCTCTGTAAAGCCAGCTTAACTGGGCAGGAGATCCTGGGTGGCAGGCATAGCTTGAAGACCAAAATGATGTTCAGAGTAAGAGCACTTATTGGCACCCCGGGATAAAAAATGTTATTGGGCTCTTGCCAGTCCTATGAAGTGAAGGACTTGAAAAAACGAGGAGCTTCAGAGGCAAGGTCACACTGAAGGGAAATGCAAATGTGTAAAAGGGGCAGAGCAGTTGCATACACAATGATGCTCATCAGATCTCCGTGATTTCTTCTGCCCCAGTAGCTGAAGCGTTTCCCTAACCTCGGCTTCTCCTTAAAATAGTTTGGGGGAAAGGATCCAATCCTGCCTAGAGATGCCCGTTTTTCAAGAGTACACGCAGTGGCTGCTAAAGGTAAAGCTAATAAATTATTAACTGGTCAAATGCAGCGGGGAAAGAAGCACTTATGAAATATGAGCTGCATTCCCATCAGTATCGATTCTCCCTCAGCTTTCCACACAGAGCAAAGGACACGCTGTTTCTTCCATGTTCTCCTGGGAGATGATCAAGGACTGCCCAGATAATTGCTGCCATCTAGTGAAACCAGTATGGAGGCTCCAGCTCCCTCTCACCACTGGACCCTACAATGGTGACACCACGTTCTTTGTGGCTCTCAACAAGGGGGTTAGTTATTGTAGGGTCTGGAGGCCAGCCCTGCTCCCTGCGACACTCTGCAGTGAGATGGTGGGTCTGCAGGACAAGGGCATTCTCCAACAAAAGGGTCTCTTCACCCTCCTGCCAAAGGCTTCTCCCCAGAGCTTGGGGCCAGGCACCCACATCCCTCTTGACCTACCACAACCCCCTTGGAGGAGGTGACGAGCTCCTCGCTCGCCTGAGAAAGACCTTGCAGACTGATCCATCAGCCAAATCACAGCCAAACAATGAATATGTGCAGAAACACATAAAAGCAGCAGTGACAACTTCACAAGGACTGCAGGCCCCAGCCACGCTTGATGGATTTCTCAACCCTGCACCACGACGAGCCCATCCATACCTGCAAACTTGTCCATGTCCTTGAGTGGCAGGGTGTAGACGAGCTGCTCGTCGTTCTGCTGGATGAGGCTGGCTGCAGGGATGTGCTGCCGGATCAGCGAGGTCGTGGCTTCCGTGTTGCAGTAGGCATCGATGTGCATGCTGAGAAAACACACAAGAAATTGGGGTTTTGAAGCTTGCTTTTCTCCTTGTGCCTGCATCAGAACTAGCAGTGATGTGCATGCTGAGAAAACACACAAGAAATGGGATTTCCTTCCGCCTGCATCAGAACTAGCAGCCAGCAGAGCACCAAACACGCAGTATGAAGATGATGACAGGATCATTTTGGGAGGACATGGAGTGCTTGCTTAGAGATTTCAACAGCAAACAATAAAAAAAGGTAGATGTCACGTAATTGGCATCACCCACAAAGAATACCTCAAGCGGTAGCCAATTCCCCATTTGCTTTTGAGAAAGAGAGAAGATCCAAGGCATTTCAGCATCCCTTGAGAAATCACAGCTTTGCGATCTGGAAACAGACAAACAAAAACATAAATGGGAGGACTGTCAATTTAGTCCCAAAAAAACACCTACGTATTTCAAATAAAGGCACGGTTAGAGAAGCATCACTTTTTGCTCTAGAGGGTGGCTGTCACTGGGCAGGACTCACCGGCGAGGATATCTGCCTCGTCCATGAAGTGGGTGCTGAAAACGGTGACACGGTTGGCTTTTCTGTTTCTCAGGAGGTTCCAGACGACGTGCCGGGAGCAGGGGTCCATTCCCGCCGTCGGCTCGTCCAGCAGCAAAACCTTTGGGCAAAAACAAGGAGCGTTTGTGGAGCCGGGTCTGGGCACGAGGTACCGACCCCACCTGAGAAACAGAGACTGGGATTTTCCTTTAACCTGCTCCTTAGGCCTCTAGAACATTCAGGAAACATCCCTGAGCACGCAAGGCATTTGTCTTCACTGAGCTTTGAATAAATTATCTGCTGTTGTGACAAATGGAAAACTCATGCAGTAAGTTAATGCCAGAGTCTGCTTTATTCTGTTTCTAACGTGGTTAGGGTTAGCTGTGTGTTCACTCCCTCTAGTAGGGGATGGGTAAATACACACACATGCTTTTACAGTCCCAGTGAAGTGTCATCACAAGCATCATTTCTAAATACAGATCTAAAAGTGGTTCCCAGAAACAATAGATCTGTAACAGAAAGGAGCTCCCGGCTCCATCCCTGCTCCAAGGGGCTTTGCGAGGAAAGTCTCCCACAGTGTCCTGCTGGGAGCTAAACTCTACCTGCCAGAGACAACACACGACTTGTCACCCTGTTTGTTTCACAAAGAGATCAAATCCAGAGCTCCTGCCATCACCTGGGGCATCACCGATCTCAAGCACGAGCTACAGAAGGGACTTTAATTGTTTAAAAACGTAAACGAAGAGAAAGAGAGCAGCAGATGCTCACAGGGACAGCTTCTGCATCTTACACATTATTTTATACCTTAGTTGTGACAAGGGACATCAAGCCCTATGTGTGTTGGTGACAGCATCTGGGAACATCTGTCCCACTCACCTTTGGGTTCCCCAGAACAGCAACTCCCACCGACAGCCGTCTCTTCTGGCCCCCGCTTAATTTTTTAGCTTGGTTGTCTCTGATGGGCTGCATATCCAAATCCAGCAAGAGCTCCTGCCATCACCTGGGGCATCACCGATCTCAAGCACGAGCTACAGAAGGGACTTTAATTGTTTAAAAACGTAAACGAAGAGAAAGAGAGCAGCAGATGCTCACAGGGACAGTTTCTGCATCTTACACATTATTTTATACCTTAGTTGTGACAAGGGACATCAAGCCCTATGTGTGCTGGTGATGGCATCTGGGAACATCTGTCCCACTCACCTTTGGGTTCCCCAGAACAGCAACTCCCACCGACAGCCGTCTCTTCTGGCCCCCGCTTAATTTTTTAGCTTGGTTGTCTCTGATGGGCTGCATATCCAAATCCAGCAACACCTTCTGCACCTTTACAACGTAAGATACACATTTTTCGTTAAAAAAAGGCCACAAATTTTTTTTAACCTAATCATCAACAATTAACATTTAAATTAGCTGTTCCTAATTCAGTGTGTTCTGTGTCTGATCCGCGTGCCCTGTCCAAACCTGTGCATCCACAGACTTAAGCTCCAGCGAACCTGAAGAATTAAAAGGTGTCTGTGCTTGAACACAAGCACCAGAATTTGAAACGTTTCATGAGCGTTTTAGTTTCCCAGGAAAAAATTAGCAATTTCTGTAAAATCACCTGTCTGTTTGCTGCAAAGTAATATTTCCCCCCAAACATGTCTTAAGGCATTACCTGCGCAGCGCGAGGGTGTTCTGCCCCACAGCAACACCTTCTGCACCTTTACAACGTAAGATACACATTTTTCGTTAAAAAAAGGCCACAAATTTTTTTTAACCTAATCATCAACAATTAACATTTAAATTAGCTGTTCCTAATTCAGTGTGTTCTGTGTCTGATCCGCGTGCCCTGTCCAAACCTGTGCATCCACAGACTTAAGCTCCAGCGAACCTGAAGAATTAAAAGGTGTCTGTGCTTGAACACAAGCACCAGAATTTGAAACGTTTCATGAGCGTTTTAGTTTCCCAGGAAAAAATTAGCAATTTCTGTAAAATCACCTGTCTGTTTGCTGCAAAGTAATATTTCCCCCCAAACATGTCTTAAGGCATTACCTGCGCAGCGCGAGGGTGTTCTGCCCCACAGGTTAGAAATGAACGTGTCAGACAGGATCCGTGCCCAGGTGACTCACCTCTTGGATCAAATCGTTCTGGGGGATTCCTTTGATGGCAGCAAATACGGAGAGATTCTCCTCCACGGTCAATATATCGAAGTGGATGTCGGACTGGGGGCACACCCCCGCGATCTGCCGCACCTCCAGCATCTCATCGATTTCCGAGACCTTGTGCCCGTAGACAGAGACAAACCCTAAAAAATACCCAAAAAAAAGAAAAGAAAAAGGCAGAAGAAATCAACTGAGAGGTATTTTTTTCACTAATGTGGGCATGAATTTACAGCGGACTCTTCCAGACGCTATCCAGAGAAAAATGTGATGCATCCCGAAATAACCAGAAGGTTACTCTGGATTTCTGAAGCTGGGCACCCCAGATCTCCTGACCCCCAGAAGCTCACCGTCTGTTGGTGGACACAGCCCGCAGAGGATGTTCATCAGGGTGGTCTTCCCGGTGCCGCTGTGCCCCAGCAGAGCCGTGATCTGACCCTCGTAGATGTCGAAGGATAAATCTGGTCCCCGGGGCAGGGGTGAGACAGAGAGAGAGGAGATGTCAGGGATGTGCTCCTGGCACCCAGAGCCAGCTCCTACCGCAGAGGGAAATTCAAATACTGCCATATGGGGTATGCATGTACGCTCTGCTCCCAGGGACACCTTACCTCCAACGGGCCCTGCACTGCCTGAGGGGTGGCTTTGTTTAAAAACCACACGGGGAAAGGAGATGAGAAGATGAGGGAAACAGGGCAGGGAAGAACATATCACTAACGACACGGGGAGAGGAGGAGTAACGGGGACGATGCCAGCTTTCTTTAGTGACAGAGGGGCTCCTCTGTTTGGGGTATCATTTCAAACTCGATCACTGGCAAAGCACTGAGAGAGGACACACACAGGCACACCTGGCATTCATGCTCCACGGTCCCACCCCGCTAAAAGAAACCAAAAAGCCCAAACTGAAACAGAAAAGGTCACTCGACAGCTCAGCTCTCGCTCCTCGGCCCCTGACAAGCAGCTAAAAAGCTAAAATGTTCTTACTTCTGAGAGCCTCCACAGTTTCCCCCTTTTTCCTGAATGTTTTCTGAACACAGCTGATTCTGAAAGAAGACACGTCATTTTATAAACTATTTTAGGATCTTTAAACATCATTTTGAACGATCAACACTCGGCAACAGTCACAACGAGACGAGCGTGTGGAAGCGGCACTGGACACGCTAACGACCTGGAGTCGCAGACCTAAGGCCATCTCCACCAGAAACCTGTTTCTGGTCACCTGCTAAAGTATTTCCTGTGATGACAGCCCGAATTATTTCAAATCTGTGTCTCTTCCACACAGTAGAACAACACACCAGAAGCTTCCCAAGCTAGAGAAGGGCACAGCTCCTCCCCAGCAGTTTCACACCCCAGAGAAGGTTCAGCAGACACGGTGTGGAAGCAGGGATTAGCAGACCAGACTCCAAAGACGTGATTACTGACTGTTCCTGATCAAAGTCAGGCAAAAGAAAACCGGTATCTTTCTCTCCAAGAAAGGTAAAAACCTCCCCTCCAGCCCCACCGTTTTTCAAAATGAAAAAACCCAACCATTTTGTCTGAAGGCACCAGGTGAAGGATGGGTTTTGGAAGCCTGGCCACCCTGAATGGGGCGGGGGTTACAGGTGTGAATAGTGGGAAAGAGAACTGGGTATGAAAGAAAACAAAACCTGTATGTGTAAAGATGACAAGACAGTGAGAAAATGATGGAGAGCTGGTGGAAGGATGCCATGGAAAGAGTCCAGGGTGGATGAATAATGCTAAAAGGGCCACAATGTTCTCATGTGAACATCGGGATTAAAACTGAACCCTTCAACCTATGGCAGATGCCCAAGGAGACATGGATAGCGCAGACAACACAAGATGCATCTGCTCACTAAGCTCAAATAATTATTTGAGACTAACGGAGCCAACCTGGAGGAGAGAGGACGCAGAGTTCCTCAAATCCCATCGGGCTACACCATTGGAAAACGATGGAAACAATATCTGAGACACACTAAAAATACAGGACAGTCCAGATGCAAGACAATGGGTGACAAAATGCAACAAGAAGATGAGCATGGCCATTATTCTTCAGTCTTGTTTTACCCTCTTAGATACAGCAGCTGGGTAAAACCACCACCAAGTTCTCCTCTGGCCTATGGAGAACACAAAAGCCTCCACACCGACCTAGAATTCAGCTTTTTCTCCTCAAATGTGTGTTACCAGAAAACTAAACCCTCTCAGAAGAGTAGGCGTTTCAACATCTGCAACCGCTTACGCCTCTCGTGGCCTCGGTGGGACTGAGGGAATGGAAAAGCGGCCGGTTTTGAGAGGGCTCCAACGGAGGAACACAACCCACAAACAAACCCCTTCCTTAAGCCCCGTGACCTGCCCTTGGAGAGCATCCACCACCTCGATGATGGGGCTTCCTTGAAGATGGAAGCTCGCCGTGCCGAGGGCTCCCCGCAATGCATACCATATGCTATTTGAATCCGACGAGCGGAGAAACAAGAGTGATTTTCAAATCACACCCCCCCAAAAACACCAGGGCCCCAGGTGAGCTGCCCACCAGCACGTGGGGCAGGGTGGGACTCCTACCTGATGGCCTCTTTGCCCTGGAATTCAGAAGGCACAGGTTCCACCATCTCACTGAAGCTCGAGCTGCCGTTGACGCTGCTCTCGTACAACTCCTTGTAATTTTTCCTGCGCTTTGACCAAAACGAGGGCTTCATGAAGAAAAACGGCGTGCGGCGCAGTCCAAACTCCCCTGCGTAATAAAGGGAAAAAACCCAATGTTTCGTTGTTGTAACTGCAACATTGCAAAGTGCTGTAAAAGTACAAGAAGTCCCGGGATGAGAGTAGCTATTCCTCAGCTTTGGGGTGGCAGCTGTAGAAGGAGCCAGCCCACACCCCATTTCTGGAGGGATTTCACCAGCCAACTCTCCATGAGCTGCATTTAAGCCACGGTTCCCACCAGCACCATGAGCAGGTTCCAGTTGTGCCAAGTGTTTAAATATCTGTGCAAATCTCTTCTCCTGCAAGAGAAATCCCCGGTGCTGAGAGACCAGTGACTTAACCGTGGGCAGCAGAAAGCCCCAGAGACCAGAGGCGAAGGGGCTGGAGGGCTTAACCAGGCACTAGTCACGAGATTAACAACTTTATTCTACGTGTCAGGTTAAACTGGTGCTGTCACAGGGAACGGGCTGGAGCAGGCAGAGTGTTCTTTAATTTTCAGCCCTGGAAGAGCAAATTCCCAAGGCTGAGGCACTGGTTATCCCAGAGAGGAAGCTTTTCCTTTAGGAAGAGGGAAACAAAGTTTAGCCGCCGTAGCCAAAGGCCATCAATTCTAAAGACACTAACACCCCTCCTCACACCTCTCAATATAAATAATTATTATTATTATTTCAGCTAAAAGTATTCCGAGTCACAGCGTAGGATGTGTTTGTAAAGAGCAGCCTCTCCCTCTCCACAGCAGGAGATGCCACCAGGCTAAGGACACCAGGAACTGGTGATGCTGCCACAGCTCAGTTCTGTTCTTCCTCATGGACGTACCTGGGATAACCTGGTCAAGGTAGACGGCCATGAGGAGGTAAAACACGCTGTCCAGCACCAGCAGAATGAGAGAGATGAAGAGCGGGTAAGGACCCCGATTGAGATTTGAGAACGTGGCACCATCTTCATAATCTTCCAGGTGCATGACCTGCCAGGGAACATGGGGAGAGGGAGATGTCACACACCCCCACGGGACACGGTGCAAAACTCAGCAACAGGAAAAAAACAAACGGAATTAAAAGTGACTGAGATCACAGCGACAAAGAATAACAGTTGCCTGATGGTGGGCTCTATAACACTTGGCATTAAATTGCCAGGGGAAGCTATTAAAATAGGCATTTTCCCCCACCACCAACAGTGTATTAATAAATAAATAAATATATATTTAAGAATACCAACATCAGTACCTATTTGAAAACGATGCAAGATGAGCACACTGGGGCTGCCATGGGAGCAGCCGGGTATTTACCTGCGCGACACCGATCAAGAAGCTGCACTGACACAAGGGGCTGAAAAGCCACACGAAGGACTTGGGGAACTCCTCCAGCAGGACGATATTAAGGCCCACGAAGCCAAAAGCCAGCGTGGCCAAGAACTCCACTATTCCCACGTGCTTTGACTTCTTAAACAGAGGTGTCAGCATGAGAGCAAAGAAAACCTAGAGGCAAATTAAAAAAAAAAAAATATGAGAAGGTACTATATAAAAAAAAAAATAAAATACAGGGTATAGAAAAACTAAAGTAAAAAGAGCCATAGTTTCAATTTTGCTTCTGATAATCATATCGTTTCCCTGGCAGGGTCCCCTGACACACGTCCCACCCTTACAAACAGGTCAGGAGGGACAATTGCCCAAAGATCCCAGGTGACAGAGCACAGAAAAAGAGTTATAGAAGAAAAATAAGGAGCCGTAGGGCTGAGCACACACGTACGCCATGGTCAGTACCTTCTGCAAGCAACAGACAGCACCATTTCTAGAAATAACCATCATTTCTTAGAAGTAACTGTTTCTGCACCAGTTGCTTATGGACTCCAACAAGCAATTTGCTGTATGAATTAGTTCTCTGACCCTTAATGAGGGTTTTACCATGACGCTGTATGTTAACAGCACACGTTTAGAAGAGGGCACGGGTCGGGACATCAAAACGGTGCCGTAGGGAGCGTGTCCAGTTCATGGACAGACGCTGATGAACTCAGATACTTCATGGAGGAGAGATGCTCAGGGAGGAGAGGGGCCAGGGAGGACACCCACCCACCACCCTCTGCTCCGACCGAACCTTCCCTGGCTCCAAACACTCTGGTGGAGAGAACAAAACCTGATGGGAAGGAAAAAACCCAAAATCCCAGGGATGGGATGGCTGAACACAACAGGAGCAGGAAAACTTACTGAGGAGATTCCATAGAGGAAAAACAGGAGAAATATGACGAAGGCGCTGCTCTGGGGGAAGAGGGAGGAGGCCGTTGCAATCACTGCCATGAGGATGGACATGACAAAAATCAGGCTCATGTAGAGCAGCACCCAGGAAAGCCTGGGAGCAAACGGGGGGAAAAAAGAACAGAAACCAGTCAATGAATGCCCAGCCTGAATTATTCCCACATAAAAATAGCTAAAACTACCAGTCTTTTAATATTCCAGACAGCTGCACCAAGGGACAGGCTCACAACAAAACAAGGGCCCCCAAACAAAAGGAGCTTTTGTAAACATCCCTGGGATTGTTGGAGGCATTAGAGCACACGCATCAATACCCACAGCATCAAACAGATACACAATTAGATGATTCATGATTTTTTTTTTTTTTCCTGAACTTGCATAATTAATTCCCTGGTATAACCAAAAGAGAGTAACTGAGTAGTAGGTTTCAATAATTAAAGAAATTCTATTTAAAATTTAATACAGTAGTCATTCCAGTAGCTGGGCAGGGTAATAAAATCCTTTTCTTTTCAAAACCAGAGCTGTGAGTCTGTGAGCAATTCTGACCCCGGGAAACAAAGGTGGTTTGTGTCCAGGTAGTAAAAAAAAATAAAATAAATGTATTTTCCTCAGACAGGGGTTTCCGAGTTACACTCAGTGGCCGACGAAGCTGCGTCACCAGCAGAGAGGTCCCAAAGAACATGTATCAATATGGGGATAGGTGCTTTACATATATAAGTATATATAAATTTTTATACAGACGTTTATTTGCAAGATTGCTCCCATTTCACACTGGGAAAAGTAAAAATTATTTTCTCCAGACCAGAGATGCTCGATGCTGCTGTGTCAGTCACCAACACTGCGGGTGAAGGACTCTGCTAAATAACATTTGCCACCAAGGACGTACCACAAACAAACACAACTCGCTGCCAGAAGGGAGCTTGGGCACAGAAATTAAATAAAAACAACCAGAAAACAAAACAAAACAAACCCACCCAGACAACCCCAGCTGGCTGACATGGGGCAGCAGGGAGGGATGGCAAAATGCTGTCGGCCACTGGTATGAAGATAAAAACCTGTTTTTATCTCTGCAACTATCAGTGGTTTCAAATTAGTACATCCCCTCATTTGGAAAAAAAACCCCACCATTACATGGCACAGGACAATTTCCATCACAGTTAGGAAATGAATTAAAACCTGTTGCTGAGGCTGCTCTGTCACGTTAAAATTATAGACTGAGGTTCATTTAATTACGTGGGGGGGAAACTGCTGCTAAGCTTGGAAGAGAGACTGCAGGTTACCTGCTGAGCCTTATAAAAGGAGGTGCTGAGCCAAAAATGCTTAAAAAAAAATAAAAACAAACCACATAAATATCTCACACATCATCACGTGCAATCTCTCCAAGTCTGGCATAACTTTTCAAGCATAAACACAACAGTATTACTCTGCTATTTATTAAAATATTCCTATTTTCATGATACTGCAAGAATCTCTACATTAGATTTTACAGAGTACCTCACTTTTTGGCTGCTTCCAGTTAATTGGACTGAAAACAATTAAAAAACTGGAGCAGGGGATAGAGGAGTTTCCCTAGAAAGTATTAGTTTTTAATATTTCTTTTCAAAAGTGTTATTTTTTTTACATTTCTTTATGTATTTTGCACTCTTTAAAATAAAGAACGAGCTCTACCAAACGCTCACGTACCAGAAGGCGGTGTCATGAAGCCCCAATATTTTCAAGAATTCCTTCAGCTTCCTCTCCTTCTCCGCCACGATGTGAATGGCCAGGTAATACCCGAACGGGGAGAAGGCGATCACCAGGTAGATGAGGATGATGGCACGAGGGAAATTATCGATTTCCACCACAGCAGCCTCTCCCATGACCATGGCTCTCGTCACCTGGAGCTGGTCCCACACCGAATGGTTCGTCTTCAGCTGCGGGGAAGAGAAGGGAGAGTGATTTTTGCATCACTCCCCATCCTCAGCCCATCCCCGGCTCCATCCCCCATCACGGGGCAAGACTTGGAGCCCCCAAAACCTTGCTGTCCCCAAACCCCAGTCCAAAAAGCTCAGGAAGTGGAGAACATCTGAACACCTGGAGATGAAGTGATCCGTTTTGCAATTTCTATCACCAAAAGGGACGGGAGGTGCTGCTACCGCGGGCGGCACGATGGGAGGGGAACAGGGAAAAGGGCATCGCTGACAAATACTGACAATAAAATTGTGAGGAAAACCCCACCCTGGCTTGGAACAGCATCTCCAACAACCCCATGGGGCCAGCACTGCCCAGACTGCATGTTTTGATGAGTTCTGGGGTGTTTGGTTTGGGTGTGTTTGGACCCCAATGGAGACAAACGTCCCCTTTATCCAGCAGCAGGAGAACACTTCTGCACAAAATACAGCAAACCCACCCGAAATCGTCTGCCTTCTCACTGGATCCAGGCTAATTCTTGATAAGGCATTTTTCACAATTAACAGACAATATCAAAGCCCCTCAGAGCCCAGGCAGCCCGTGGGCTCCAACCTCCCTGGGTTTATGGGTCATTTTTCCAGCTTTACCTGTATAATGGCAGCATCGATGCAGGCCTGCAGAGCCGTGAACCCCGAGCTCCAGTACGTCACCGACTCACAGCCCTTCCGCAGGTTGGAGCAACTGGCTGCAGAATAAAGCAATTTTCAATGCAGATTTTAAAATGCTGAGCTCCAGCCACCCCATCCCTAACATGAAGAGCGTGCAGCTTGAGGCCACCCCTGAGAAACGGCAGAAAAAACTTGCAAAAATGCAACATATGCAACATCAGGCCAAAAAAAGAAAAAGAGAGGGTGGTGTTTCAGTTCCTCCCTTGGCAGACCCACATGAGAGGGTGAGCATTTACCTCTGGATTCGGTGTAAAGCGAAGCCATCGCCACCGAGTCGGGAAACCTCAGCTGGTAGGACATGGCTCCGGTGAACACGACGCCCACGAAGTTGGAGGGTTTAAAGGCACTGGACTCCTGCAGGTCCTCCTCGCTCAAATACTCCTCTGTGATGAGGCCTGGGGGACAGCAGGGGTTATCACCGAACATTTGGGCATCGGCACAGCGGGAAATAAAACAGTGAAACAGTTTTAAAGAAGTACTGTGTCAATTATTAATGATATTTTGGGGTTTGGAGAGAGAGAGAGATATATTTGTATACATATAAAAATATAAATATATACAAAAGTATCTATTATATTTATATAAAATATATTAACTTATATAAATATTATAATATGTTGTATATATTATATAATATATATTTTTATATATTATATTTTTATTTTTATACATATAGGGTTATATTTTTGTCCCAATGAAGGCAACATTCTCCTGAAGAGAAGCCTGCAGGAGCGTCGCTCACGAGCAAGATGGGTAATTCAAATTTATTCCTGAGTCTTCCCCCTTTTGCCCCCCCCATTTTTTGCTGCTCTGACAGGTTCTGTGCCCCAGCCCCCTGCCAGTGACCCGGGAGGTCGTTCTCCAGCACCAGCACTTTTCAAGAAGGGCAGATGAAGTGTTGCGGAGGGATAAATACATGAAAATGTGGTATTTTGCCAGCGGCTGCAGGGGAGGGAGAGGGGCTGCGAAGGCAGGACCCGGGTGAGGGCTGGGTCTCTGCAGCGTCTCTGAAGCACAAATACCACAAGGAAGAGCATCAAAGATACCAAACTAAAAATAAACAAGAGTGGTTTTGGAGAGATAAGTTCCCGCTAGAGATGTCAGCTGGGCAGGGAAGGCACTTAAAAAAAAAAAATAAATTAAAAATAAAATGCTTTCAAAAGCAGAGGTGACACAGTGCTAATGGGAATTAGCATTAAAAAAAGAGAAAAAAAAATTAAAGAATGTTGTTTTGCTAATAACAACGGGATAGAAAATGCAACCTCATGGATCTGCAGAACAGACCATCTCCCGAACTGCCCCCGGGTGTCACAGCACGAGTGCTGATCGGCCCCAGAGCTCTTCAAGGGCTTCTTGTACTCGGCATTTAGGTCCCCCCAAACCTTCCTGCAGCCACACAGCCCTGTTGGCTGCACCAGGAGCAGGGGACCTGCCCCGAGATGGCACTGCCAGAACATTTGCTGACCAAGCCAAAAAAACAAAACGCCTTCACAGTCCGTTCTCTCTCTGCCATGGAAAAGAAATGGCTTTTTTTGTCTTTTTTTTTTCCCCTGTTGTCAGCAGCAGCAGCAGCACAAGCTCCCCCTCCGAACACAAGGCACAGAAAAACAAAACGCTCAGGTTCTGGGTACCGTCTTCGAAGTTATCGAAAGCCACTTTCCTCATGATCTCTCGTGCCAGGGGGGTCGGTGGTGTGTACCCGATGACAAAATTCACCAGCACCGAGGTGTCCAGGCTGCCCAGGTTGGTGTTGGCCACCGCCTCGTATTTCCTGTGCGGGTGCATCATGCTCATCAGGATCAGCCAGAACAAGAAAAAGAGTGGGAAAAGGACCTCCTGTGCAGAGAAATTAATAAATAAATAAATATGAAAACTTCACAGAGCGGCCCTAGTAACAAAAAATTCCAAAAGTTTCTCTTAGTTACACAAAGCTTAAAAGGAGCAACCATGAGTTTCATTACTCGACTGTAAAGTTCTCTCAGTGCTTTCAATGCAGCAGTGATTTTATTGCCAAATCCTCCTCTGGCACCAGAGCAGGATTTTAATGGCACCCACTGGTAACCGAAGAAGCCATTTTAAGGTACAAAGAGGTAACTCTACGTGCTTTAAGTATCAGCAAACAGGCTGTTTGGAAAGCAGCAAGCCATGAGCCATTAAACAAGTCCAGCCGAGCACTGCACTGCCTTGTCTTCACCTCAAAATTCACCTTAAACCATCACACACATTGCCCGTGCACAGGGCTAATGTGTCAGAAAAGAGAAAAACCTTTTGGAGAGGTCTAATCCCGCTTTTCCACTCGGTTCCGGGTGCAAACAGTTTTAAAAGTGCGCTAAGATTGCAATATTCATTCAAGGGTATTTTCTGGATAAAACTTTACACGTTGAGGTACATTTTCAACCAAAGGATCACAAAATACCTTCTGGAAAAGCCTATTACAACCCCAAATTCAGAGCAGACCTTAAAGCTTCAGAATTATTATAATAAAACAGAGGGTTG
>NW_015090957.1:1308922-1313377 GCF_001431845.1 Calidris pugnax | reverse complement strand
AAGAGTGGTTTTGGAGAGATAAGTTCCCGCTAGAGATGTTAGCTGGGCAGGGAAGGCACTTAAAAAAAAAAAATAAATTAAAAATAAAATGCTTTCAAAAGCAGAGGGGACACAGTGCTAATGGGAATTAGCATTAAAAAAAGAGAAAAAAAAATTAAAGAATGTTGTTTTGCTAATAACAACGGGATAGAAAATGCAACCTCATGGATCTGCAGAACAGACCATCTCCCGAACTGCCCCCGGGTGTCACAGCACGAGTGCTGATCGGCCCCAGAGCTCTTCAAGGGCTTCTTGTACTCGGCATTTAGGTCCCCCCAAACCTTCCTGCAGCCACACAGCCCTGTTGGCTGCACCAGGAGCAGGGGACCTGCCCCGAGATGGCACTGCCAGAACATTTGCTGACCAAGCCAAAAAAACAAAACGCCTTCACAGTCCGTTCTCTCTCTGCCATGGAAAAGAAATGGCTTTTTTTGTCTTTTTTTTTTCCCCTGTTGTCAGCAGCAGCAGCACAAGCTCCCCCTCCGAACACAAGGCACAGAAAAACAAAACGCTCAGGTTCTGGGTACCGTCTTCGAAGTTATCGAAAGCCACTTTCCTCATGATCTCTCGTGCCAGGGGGGTCGGTGGTGTGTACCCGATGACAAAATTCACCAGCACCGAGGTGTCCAGGCTGCCCAGGTTGGTGTTGGCCACCGCCTCGTATTTCCTGTGCGGGTGCATCATGCTCATCAGGATCAGCCAGAACAAGAAAAAGAGTGGGAAAAGGACCTCCTGTGCAGAGAAATTAATAAATAAATAAATATGAAAACTTCACAGAGCGGCCCTAGTAACAAAAAATTCCAAAAGTTTCTCTTAGTTACACAAAGCTTAAAAGGAGCAACCATGAGTTTCATTACTCGACTGTAAAGTTCTCTCAGTGCTTTCAATGCAGCAGTGATTTTATTGCCAAATCCTCCTCTGGCACCAGAGCAGGATTTTAATGGCACCCACTGGTAACCGAAGAAGCCATTTTAAGGTACAAAGAGGTAACTCTATATGCTTTAAGTATCAGCAAACAGGCTGTTTGGAAAGCAGCAAGCCATGAGCCATTAAACAAGTCCAGCCGAGCACTGCACTGCCTTGTCTTCACCTCAAAATTCACCTTAAACCATCACACACATTGCCCGTGCACAGGGCTAATGTGTCAGAAAAGAGAAAAACCTTTTGGAGAGGTCTAATCCCGCTTTTTCACTTGGTTCTGGGTGCAAACAGTTTTAAAAGTGCACTAAGATTGCAATATTCATTCAAGGGTATTTTCTGGATAAAGCTTTACACATTGGGGTACATTTTCAACCAAAGGATCACAAAATACCTTCTGGAAAAGCCTATTACAACCCCAAATTCAGAGCAGACCTTAAAGCTTCAGAATTATTATAATAAAACAGAGGGTTGTCCCCGACTCAGGACCCCCCGACGCAGAGGGAGACCCCAGGCAGCAGGAAAGGAGCTCCCCTCACCTGAACGCTGCTTTTTTTGGTCCTGCACTTAATGAGGCAGTTCTTGAACAAGAGAGCCCGGGTTTGTCTCCACACTCCGGCTTCTCTGGGAGTTGCTGGGGCCATTTTTCAAGACTAGTTTGTTTAAGGAAAAAAAAACAAACAAACAACGACGACAAAAAACAAACAAATCAAATCCATATGAAATGACAGAATAATTTAAAAAGCAAAAGCCAGGCAGTTACACATTCAGTACCCTGTGTTTTCATATAGATTTTTCATTCTCAGTTTTGCCTATTTTTACTCCCAGTATATACATAAACACACACACAGCTCCAGCACACACACCAGGGGACATGAAGTCCTCACTGCCAAGGGCCAGTGGCCAGGCCATGCCCTGGGATGCCACCCGAGCCACCCTCACCAAAGGCAGGGTCACCCCCATGGGACCTCGCAAGACTCGGGCTACCCTGGGCTTATTCTCATATTAATGAAATACAAATCCCAGCCCGAAGCACCCATCTCCCAGCAGAATCCCACCAGGGAGCCCCGGGCAGAGCCCCGAAACCAAGAGCCATCTCACCCCAGGGAAACCGTTCCATTCACCCGGAGCAACCCCTTTCCACCCTGGAGCAGACCCAATACTACTTATTTTCCCAATTTACCTTTTCACCACAGTGGTGTTTACGCAAGCCAATTTACCTTTTCACCACAGTGGTGTTTACACAAGCTTCTTGGGAAAAAAAACATATAAAATTATAAATGGAAAAAAAACTCTTCCAGGAGGCAGCAGCCCATTCCCCCAGGACGTACCTGGTGAGTTGAGGGGTGGAAGGTTGGGGGACCACCAGGTTTTTATCCCCGGCTTTGCCACCACCTCGCTGCCCGAGGTGCAGTCACAGCTCAGACTCCATCCCTCTCCCGTTCCTCACCTGGGAAGGACAAACGGAACCGTGAGCTGTTCAGCAGGGACAGCACCAAACCCCGCTGGTCTTCGTGCCACCACCCCTTCCAGCTCCGGCCACCTCCAGTGATGCCCACAGGCGACCAGCAGAGTCATTTCTCAACACTCCAGCCGAAACACAGGGCAGATTTGGAGAATTTATCCATATTCCGGGTTTTACAGCCCCCAACCCCCGTTCCCAAAGGGAGCGATGCCGTTGGGGCCGCACACGGGAGCAGCTCCGTGGCAGGGCCCGGTTTCTGCGTTATCTGTCAGACAGCACGTGGCGCCAGCTTCCTGCCCCAGCTGCATTCTCATATGGAAAGCTATTTTCGGAGCGCAGACATCATTTAACTACAGGAACCCAGGAGGTTGCTCAGATGTCAGCAGCGCTGAGCGGGGAGAGCTTCCAACACCCGGGGAACCCACCTTCCGTGGGGGGCAGGAGGGAAGGAAAGAGGGAAAAGAGGGAAAAAGCACCCGTGAGCGGCCAGATCCACCACTCACACCCTCCTTCACTGGCGTCGGGGTCCCCCCGGGGCAGAGACCCCCCTCCGGGTGCAGGTGACACAGGGGGGACACGGCCACACATCACCACAGGCCAAGCCTTGGGAGGAGACACCACCCCCAGCCCCGAGGGCTTCCCCTAAAAACCCATTGAAGCTGCTCCAAAAATAAACCAAAATATTTCCCCCCGCCCCGCTCCTTTGATTAGAAAAACAAAAACAAAACCACAAAATGCTTAATAACTAATTCTTGTGGGGGAAGAACGCAGACAACCCCCGGGGATATCTCCCAGCAAGAACTGCTTCCAAAGGACAGTGGAGCCTTTGGGAATCACCGCGGGCAGCAGCTTCGGCTCCCAGGTCCTAAGAGCCAGCGGGGACCGCCCCAATTCACAGCACCCCCCGGGAGCTGCCCAGGCCCCACTGTTGGACTCCTGGCTTCCAGGAGCACGTCTCAAGAGCACTTGGACGAGGAGATGCTCCACCGAGGTGTCCCTGCAGCAGCCCCTGCCCTCCCTCCCTCCCAACCCTCCAGTCAACAGAGCCCCAGGAAACTGGCAGAGCTGATTTAATCAGACTCAATCACTAACGCCAGTTACTGTTTCTTTAATTATTTTCTGTCCAGTTATAAAATCAAGCCAAGCAGTAAATACTTCCACGCCTTCACTGCAACACTGTCTTGCTTCAACCTACATCGCCCAGGCTGGAGGAAGGCTCATTTCAAGCACGTTAATTAATTTCTCGGTACCACACCTGCATCTCCACATGAGCTGATGCAGGTACCTGACACACAGTTAAGAACCCTGAGGAGGCATCGCTTGAATGGTAAAAAAAATAATTGTATCTGGGCAAAAAAAAACCCAAACCCTCCTAGAAACTCCAGATGAGGAAAACAAACACATAGGCTGAGCAGATAAAGAAGCAGCCAAGACAGTTATTTGAATAACACTGGCCAAAACACAAATACTCTCAACCTGCAGAAGCCCCCCCAGAATTAAGCCCCTTCCTTATGACCTTGTGCCACCAGGAGACGTGGCTGAAACACTCGTGGGCATCTCCAGCAAAGCAACCTCAAGGGAACTGCTGGTTTTGTATTTCATTCCACACCAGAGGTGCCAGGGCTGTTTTCTGGGGGGGAATAACCCCCAGGGGACCCTCTGGCAGGCAGCTGCCCCCCGTAAGGCTCTCTAAGGGTCACTGCCCGGGGTTTGTGCTGCACCTCACATTTCCCTTGGGTTTTAAGCTAAAAACAACAACCCCTAAACAAAAACAGGTGGGGGGAGCCTCAGCTCAACGAGCTTGAGGAAAAAAAACCCCAACACCTGCAGAAAGATAAAAAAATACAATTATTGATTTTGCTGCAAGACGCCGACAGCCTAAATGATACTTAAAAAAACCAAACTCTGACGCGCTCTTTAATGGTCTTAAATTATTTAAGCCAAATGACTTATTTATGCATTTTTTAAAAAAATGGGCTAATTTTTCCTCCTTCTCTGAAGCCCCGAGGGCACAGCCGTGTCCCGGGCTGCCC
>NW_015090957.1:1298699-1307801 GCF_001431845.1 Calidris pugnax | reverse complement strand
CCTATTTCTAGGGAACCCCCCACCCCGGGGAACCCCCACTCCTTGGCACCCACCATTCCCAGGGTGGGTCTTCCCGTTCCTGTCCCCCCCGGACGGGTCCTTCACCTCGGTCCCTGCCCAGCCTTCCTGGGATACAGCCCGGGGGCCACCACGGGAGGGGAGGGGGCTTTGGCAGGAGGTGATTTGGGGAGGGGGCTTTGGGGAGGGGGCTGTTTGCCCCAGGTGCCCCCCGAGAGCGGGGCAGCCCAGCAAGCGGTGGGGCCAGGCTCCTTCAGACACCCCACATGCAGAAAATGATCAATTCCCCCCCGATCTTTACACTGGCACTTCCTTTGGGGGGGAAAAAACCTCCCCCGCATCCAGAAGCAGGACGTGGTCACCCAGCACGGACCACCCTTCTTCTACGGCAAGTTCGAAACCTCCGAAAAAAACCCAAATTTTCCAACTGAAGCATCAGGAGACACTTAGCACCAGCAGCACCAAGGGCACGAGGATAATATATACATCGGAGGCAACGTGCATAGAATACTGTAATTACAGCCACGTCACTCCAAACATACTCATTCTGGCCAGGAATGATACATAACCTTCATAGAAAAAAAAGAACCAAAACGCCTATTTTTAAATCAGCAGAGTTCGGGGGGGGCAAACGTGCCCCATCCCTGATGGGGACAGGGCAGAAAGAGGGATTTTCCATCGGCAGCACCCCCTGCCCCTAGGGCTGGCAAACACCCACCCACCACCAGCTGCACCCCCTTCCCAGGGAATTCTGCTGTAGGATTATGAAATAGCCTATTTTTAAATCAGCAGAGTTCGGGGGGGGCAAACGTGCCCCATCCCTGATGGGGACAGGGCAGAAAGAGGGATTTTCCATCGGCAGCACCCCCTGCCCCTAGGGCTGGCAAACACCCACCCACCACCAGCTGCACCCCCTTCCCAGGGAATTCTGCTGTAGGATTATGAAATACAATTTCCCGTTTTACAAACGCGCCGCACAGGCCGGCTGGGTGTCACAGCCCACTCCAGATACACACATCATTTAAAGAAAATTACGCTTCCTGCCGCCGGCCCAACAAAAATATCCCTTCAGAGGCTGGTACCTGTCCTTATTTAGCACTGCTTTTCTCAGAACCTCACTTTTGGAGCTGCCCAACCTCATTCAACCATGTTTGAGAACATTTTTGCAGTGGATTCCTCCTCCTCCCCCCTCTCCCTGGCTGCCGTCAGGTGTCAGCTTCTGGCCCTCAATATTTGGGCTTCTCCTCACCTTGTTCCCTCCATCCAAGCATCTTCCAGGTGGTCTCCCACCACATCCCAGGAGGGTCAGGACACCTGCAGCATTGCATCCGTACCCAAAAAAGTCATCAGGTGCCCCCATCCGAGGCAGGGCTTTAGCCAACAGAGCTGCTGTGTCAGGGGGAAACCCCCCCAGAGCAACACGGGGCTCATGGCCACCTTCACCCTCCGTGTCCAAGCCCAAGATGCTGCTGTTTCCCCTGAGCCATCCCAATTTGTACCACGCTAAACAGGAGGGCAAGAGACTACCACAGGCTTCTGACAAACTCTTCAGATGTATTCACAAAGAAAACCGGCTCCGGTAATTAACTCCAGATCCTATTACCCTGGGAGCTACATAAATATAATAAAAGGTTTAATAAACCACCTCGACAGAAACACTCGGTGGTGGCTGTACACACCCAGCGACAGAGACTGTCCCTGCCCCATGGAGCTCAGAGCAGCCCCAGGCCGGCAGCACAGGGGGGCCCCCAGACCCCCCCAAAGGATGCTCAGCCCCGTGTGGGACCAGGGACCCCCCCGCGGCCCCGATCCCACAGAACCCCCTGGTGCAGGACCACCCCGGGCACGGGTCTGCAACTGGGGGGGTCCAGGGCAACCAGACATTTGTGGCTGAACCTTTCCTCGTGCTGTTGAATCCTGCTTTGGACTCAGTGATCTCTAGACGGTGCCTTCCAACCCCAAAAATCCCGTGATTCCATGAATGAGCCTGGAACTCACTTGCTGAAAAAATAAATACATTGGTGGAACGAAGGAGTTGGGGAAAAACCAGCGAGAAACAAAGTCCAAAGTGCAGAGCAGAGGCACAAGGTGGGAGAAAGCCACCCCAAACGCCTACGTAGGCCGGGGCCACGGGGCAGGTGACTCGTGGGGACTGTCACCCGCCCGGCCAAAGGTTGTGGCTACACCTGCACCCAGCCAACAGCCACCCCACGGCTGTCACCGAGCCCTGTCACGGGGCTGGTGGCTCCTGGCTCCTCGGGGTCCTGTCCCCAGCCCTGCCGGGGCAGGAGGGAGAATCCTCCCCGACCAGAGGCTGCCGATGGGCACTTATTTGATACAGCCTAAAGGCACCTTGGCTTTAGAGGAACCTTGAAGAGGTCACTCGATGACCTTAACGGTCTTTTCCAACCCAAATGATTCTATGATTTCAAATGCTGCCCCAGCTCCGGGTACGGTGCTTTACCCAGCCTTCAGGAAGGGCTCGGGAGCTGCTGGATGGGCTGAAATTTCAACAAATCTGAATTTTCTTTATCACTCCTGCCCTTGGGCTGAAGGCAACCCACCACCGCTGGGCGTCCAAATGATGCTTGGCAGCAACCCACAGATCTTATTCCCCCGGAGACTGAAGGTGATGGATATGACCCCAGAAGACATTTAACCACCCGGCTCCCCCCGGGCAGAGCAGAGCAGCAGGACTGAGAGCACGGAGCCTGCGGCACGGTGTCGGGCTGGGAAAGGACCCAGAGCCCTGCAAATCCAGCAAGAACAAAAGCTCTGGGACTGAAGACTGAACTAAGTGCTCACAAGATGCCTGAGGGATGCATTTTGGTCCATTACTTCACCAAACGAACACAGAACCTATTATATACGTATATATGTGTATTTTCACGGAGTGCAATAGGAGGAAATTGAAAGAGTAAAAAAGGAAGCAGCATTTGCAGCATCAAAGCCCACACCAGCAGCCACAGCGCCCAGCTCTGCCCCCACCACCCCAACCCCAACATCTGACTGGGGAGCGGGACCTCTGATGGGGGCCTTCTGCAGGCAGGGCATGTCTCCAGCGTGGACATCTCTGCACAGCCACACACACAGCGAACAAGTCACCATGAAAAACCTATCTGGTACAATTCCAGGCTTTTTTTTCCCAAAAGACAAAAGCAGGGACAGCATCCCTGCCCTCCCTCAGGAGGGATGTGCAATGTACAACACGCCGTGTAAAAACACGTGTATGCAAAACACACCGTGTAAAAACACCTTTTCCCCCCGCTCCCCAGTAAATGATTTCCAGTGGTATGAGGCTGCTTTAGCTCATCTGTGCACAAACTTTACTTTAAAAAAAACTCATAAAATAATCCTATTTGGTTCTTACCTGTCACAGCTCCCCCCCTCCACCTCTGCCCCCCGCTCTGGGTGAGCAGACACCAGCATCACCCTCACCCCTCCTGGAAGAGCGTGCTCACCCCATTATTATTATCTCGCTGGGTTCACGGCTCTAAGACATCATTATTACTGAGGTTACCAAGTTGAAAGTCATTTTTATTTACTGGCCTCTGCCACTTTTATGAGCTGCATGTACTTCTTGGGCCATTTTATCCCCCCTGCATTCCCCAGTCTTCTGGCAAAAGCCACAGAGAGAGACTTCACCAACTCTCCCTCCCCGTGTGCACCCGGGCAGCGCCGCTGGTTTAACTCCTGCCGACTGCAACGTCCTCCCGGGCTCCTCATCCTCATCCTCCTCCTCCTCCTCCGGAGCCGAGGTGGGAAAACGCGCTGCAAAGGAGCAGCTGCAGGAGAAAAGCCTCCCGGGCTCCTCATCCTCATCCTCCTCCGGAGCCGAGGTAGGAAAACACACTGCAAACGAGGGGCTGCAGGAGCAAACGCTGGAGGAGAAGGAGAGGGAGGAAACTCAGACAAAAGGTAAGATGTGGCCGAGCCCTCAGGAACTGTGTGTGGCTGCAAATTCCCTCTAAGCCGGGGAACAAAGGAGCGCAGGATATGGCTGGCACCATTCAGGCCCGAGAAGAGCAGATGGTCCCTGCTCCCTCCTGCTCGGGACGGCTCATTGTTCCTCACCCCTCTCTCCTCCAGCCACATTCTCCTCCTCAGCATCTGCACCCGCTGTTTGCCTTGGCTTTTCTTCAAGCTCCTTCCCCCCCCCCAAGAGGTCCCCATGGGGGCATCCCCTTTTCCAGCTGGTCCCTCTTGTCTTGGGGAACTTCCTACAGATTCTCCATCTTCTGCAGGAGCGAGCCCTGCCTCGGCTGAGCTTTAGCTGCTTATTCCTACTATTTTTCATTTCCAGCTTGGTAGCCTGAGGCCACTGTGCCTCGGGGGCAGCCTCCTCCACGGGGGCTGGAGGAGAAGGAGAGGGAGGAAACTCAGACAAAAGGTAAGATGTGGCCGAGCCCTCAGGAACTGTGTGTGGCTGCAAATTCCCTCTAAGCCGGGGAACAAAGGAGCGCAGGATATGGCTGGCACCATTCAGGCCCGAGAAGAGCAGATGGTCCCTGCTCCCTCCTGCTCGGGACGGCTCATTGTTCCTCACCCCTCTCTCCTCCAGCCACATTCTCCTCCTCAGCATCTGCACCCGCTGTTTGCCTTGGCTTTTCTTCAAGCTCCTTCCCCCCCCCCAAGAGGTCCCCATGGGGGCATCCCCTTTTCCAGCTGGTCCCTCTTGTCTTGGGGAACTTCCTACAGATTCTCCATCTTCTGCAGCAGCGAGCCCTGCCTCAGCTGAGCTTATTCCTACTATTTTTCCTACTATTTTTCATTTCCAGCTTGGTAGCCTGAGGCCACTGTGCCTCGGGGGCAGCTGACCGCTACCTCGGGTAAAAAATGATGGGAATTTTCATGGGATACTGCCCGAGGGATAGGATTACCCTTGAAACCATCATGGTCTTGCCTGTTGTCTCTAAAAGCAATCGTTAAACCCTCTCAGGGGACAGAACAAGCCAAGCCCTCGCGACACTTGCCCCGCAACATCCTTCCTCCCCCACAGCTCCCGTTCCCATGGAGGGAGGCGATGGCTGGGGGTGGCACCATCCAAGAAAAACACGGACTGGAACCAAAGGAAACCGAAATAGCCGCTGGGTCCTTCTGCAGAGGTCCTGCTGGAGCCCGTCCCACCTCCTGCCCCATGGAAGTCGGCTCACCAAGCTCCTCCGCTCGAGTTCTTCGTTGGCAAAGCGTGTTGTTTTTGGAAGGTCCCACTTCCCAGGCACCACGACTTCTGTCCGTCCCTGCACAGAGCTGTCACCCAAAATACACAACTGCTTCAGAGCAACAGCTGTGTGACACACTGGGAAAACCCTCATCTGAGCCCCAAATCCTGCCCTCGGTGCTCAGGGAGGTACAAGGAGGGACCAGAGGTGTTCTGCACTTTTTTCCTTCTGTCTCACAGCACCCATGCTTAGAAATACTATAAACCACACAGGATGGGCACGTGAATTTCCTAAAGAATTCCTAGGGAAGGGACATGAACCAGGGGAACACCCCCCCCTGCCCAGCGAGGGGCAGGAGACGGGCACACACACATCTGTGGGTGCAGGAGGGAGATGGGACGGGGCTGAGGAGCTGCTGTTTGCCCACGGAGCTCTGGGATCCAGCTCTGGCCTCTGGACCATCCGAAAACCATCACTCGTGCAGACACTGAAACCCAACCCCCCCGTTGTATTTTTCCTGGACAAACCCAGCACCCGGCACAGCTCAGCCCTCCCAGTGCCCCCAGCAAGCGAAGGCTGGAAACTAAGTCGTGCCTGAAACAAATACATATTTTCGGCGCAAATCTCCTGTTTACAAACGCGGGGAGGAGATTTTGGGTTTTTTTCCCCAGTAGTGCCCCGAAACCACAGCATTGTTTGTCCGATTCCTCTGCAGCAAATTCGTTTCTTAGCAATGAAGGAGCAACCTGGAGGGAGGAATAAACCAACCAAACGTATAAAAATCAAAATGACTGTACACAGAGAGTAAGTACTAGAAAAAAAGTTACGGCCAGACCCAGACGCAGAGGTCAGATCTTTGGGTTCAGCCCAGTGGGTTCCCCCCAGCAGGGACCCCCCTCCCTCCCGGCTCCTCTCCCCCCTGGCACTTTGCAATGCTGCTGTATTTCATGGCCACCCATAATTTGGTGATTTAGTCCCTAAAAAGCCATTGCAGAGGGATGCATGTGGCACAGCACTACTTATTGACACAAGATGATTAAAGCCATGTTCCTAGAGAATTCACTTCTGGGCTTTTCTCCCCGGCTCCTCTGCCTGTCACAGCCTTTAGGGATGGGACCAGTCAAAAACAGGGTTTTCTGTTCTGCATCTGCATCTGCTCCCCTGAACGAAGTGCTGCACGGCAAATCCAAAGCGTTTTACTGCAAACAAACCCAGCCGTGTTAAAAAAAAGAAAGACTCAGCAAGTCCTCAGGAGAGAAGTGACCTTTTCCTGCAGCCGGGACACCCCGCTCTGGGCAGAGGGGGGACCCGAGCCCCTCGTGGGACAGGAGGAGGGGGATCGCTACTGAGGGGAACGGGTTTGCACAATTTAGGCTTTAAAAGTAAAAAAGATCATCTGCCAAGAGGAGACTGAGTGCCGGGCCTGAAGGCTGGCCCCTGTGCTGGAGCAATCCTGAAGAATTAAGATAATCCAGCCTTTTGGTACCACTGGCTCGAAGCCGATGGCACCCGGGATGTAGCACCCGTGGAAGCCCACTCGGACCGACACCGTGTCCCCCACTGATGTCCCCCCTCGGCTGCAGCTCAGGGCACCCCGTGGGCATCACAGGAGCTGCACCCCCCGTTCCCCCTCCCCGGGGGCACCCCCTGGTCCCAGCGCCGCCGCTCGCCCCCCCGGCCTGGTCCCAGCACAGCCTGCCGAGACCGGCCTGCCCGGCCGAGCCCCACACCCCTCCAGCCCCACACGCCAACCGCCGCAGCACATGGCACCCGACAGGCCTCGGCAGGTCCCCGCCTCAGCCTCGGCTCCTGCCATCCAGGAGAAAATTCCCCTCGGCATCAGCCGGGCGCCAAACCAGGGTGCCCCAATTCCGAGGAAGGCAGCGGGATCCCACATCCCCGTGCGCCTTTGGGGAGGGGGAACAGGGAAAGCATCAAAAAGTCATTAAAATGTGCATTTTGCTGGGCTGGTGTTCCAGCCCCTGTGTGTGATGGGGACGTCCTGGAGCACCTGGGACACGGGCAGCGCTTTGGGAAACTGGTGGGGAGCGAGGGCTCCATCCTCTGCAGGAAAAAATGCCTTGAAACAACTCAGCTGCAGTTCTGGCCTGATGGAGGTTCTTCCAACCATCATCCAAGAACTTCACAAAGAACCAAAGGAGCACCCCCCACTTTGCACCTGCGTGAGTTTGCCCAAGAAAAAACCATCTGAAAGATTAAAGCAAAGCAGCAGCCATCTCCTCGCTGCCTGTCTTCACCCAGAGCGGGCCAGCTCACCCCGGTGATGCCCAAAGGCTGCCCACACCACCTCTGCTCAGAGCTACTCAACTGTGGTGCTGCCCCCCGTGCCCTGTCTGTTAAGGGTTTGTCAGCATTTCCATCGTAAACCTTTCATTTTGGGGATGTGTTGCTGGGCTGTAAGGGTCTGCTCGAGCTGCAGGCTGGGCAGGGAGGACCCCGCAGAGCAGCGCGTTTCCCTCACCCCAAACAATCGCTCCCGACACCAGAAACCTTCCCAAAGAGCTCCTCACTGGGGTCAGAGACTCCTTCAGGCTTCAGCCCTCGCAGCTAAAAACGGCACAAATCCGGCCCGAGGCCAATCCGGGGGGAGCTGAGCCCTGTGGGACCTGCTGGGAAACCGAGCGGCACCAAAATCAGCCACAAGAGAGGCTTTTCAACCCAAAAAACAAGGCCATGAGGAGTGGGAGCACTCCCTGCGACCCTGGACACGGTAGCCGTGTGGGACCTGCTGGGAAACTGAGTGGCACCAAAATCAGCCACAAGAGGTTTTTCAACCCAAAAAACAGGGCCGTGAGGAGCGGAAGCACTCCCTGCGACCCCAGACACGCTCTCCATGCACCCTCCTCCCTGGATTTTATACCCCTGAATAAAATTGTGTATCTCCCTGGGGTGTAAACAAACATCCTGGGCACTAATGTACCTGGAAATGCTTTTAAATCGGATGTTTCTCGGTGCTTATCCTGGAAATGCTTTTAAATCGGATGTTTCTCTGTGCTTATTTATTTTTTTTTATTCTCCCAGTGTTCTGATAATAAACCTGTATCTAATGCAGGGCGCTGCTTTGGCAAGGCCCATCTCTTCTTGTCCTCAAGGGCTTTTCCCAAAGTGGGGTTCCTACGGTCAGAAGGGGGTCCCCACCTCCCAGAGCCCCCCCCCCAACCCGGGGGGACGTCCCCTCACCAGCTCCACCACCTCTTCCCATGGGAAACCTCCATCAGTCCCCAGGGGCCGAGCCCACCCCCTTAGAAAATGCTCCGCTTCTGATTTGGGATAAATTCGCTTCATCTGCTCTGCCCGTGGGGGGAAAACAAGAGAAAAAAAAGAGCTTTAAGAAATTGTCAAGGTAATGTAAGGTGGCAGAGGCACGGGCAGGGCTGCGCACAAGGGATAACGCCCCCGGCATCGGATGAGCACAAAAGCAAGAGGTTCCTCTCCGATGGATCCTGAAAACCTAAACTCATTGGAAATAAAACAGAGTGTGTCGTTTTTCCCTTTTTCCGCTGTATTTCACCTTCCCCGTCCCTCATTTTGCACCCTGGTGCACCACAACACGGCGAGGGGTTGTGCCCTCTGCGGGGTGAGGGGTGGCAGAGGCTCTGGGGGGGCAGCACCTGCAGCGCCCCAGTGTGTGAGGGGACAACGGGGTGATCACACAGTGACCTCTGTGGGCACCATTCCTGCACTGGCCATCCTGCCATCCCACCACCCATCCACCCATTCCATCACCCATCCACCCATCCCACCACCCATCCTGCCATCCATCCACCCATCCATGCATCCCACCACCTATCCTGCCATCCGTCCCACCACCCATCCACCCATCCATGCATCCCACCACCCACCCATCCACCCATCCAACCACCCATCCACTCATCCATGCATCCCACCACCCATCCACTCA